>NC_092808.1:107817838-108119829 GCF_040954645.1 Diabrotica undecimpunctata | reverse complement strand
TAGCATTTTGTTATATTGTTTAGCAGTTCTATTTCTCTCATAAAAAGTTGCTTGTTTTCTCAAGTGAACTTCTTGTTTAGTTTCAAGTGCTTGACTAAGCCTGCATCGGTGCATATCTGCATCTCTTTCCTCGTTTATTTTTAAAAACGTTTTCTTTTTCGCAGTATACCTATCATACGGGCTACAAGTATCCGATCTCGGATATTCAAATCCAATGTTGAAATCAAGATTAAAAATAAACCTATAGTTTTCGTAAGAAAAGTTAGGGGATTTTTGCATTAAATTGAAATATTTCTCTTTAAACATTACAAACATTTTTTTAATGTTTAATGGGTCATCTACATAGGTCCTAAGTCCAGAAAGTGGGTTTGGATCGGTCACACACTCCGAAAAAATAGTTCCAGTACGGCAAAGACTGCCCTAGAGTGGAATCCCCAAGGGAAAAGAAAAAGAGGTCGCCCAGTACAAACTTGGAGAAGATAATAGACGAGATAAGAGGCCAAGGAAAGTCTTGGAATGAGGTGAAGGCCTTAGCGCAAAATAGAACCCGATGGCGCGTTTTCACTGAAGCTCTATGCTCCACTTAGGAGTTCAAGAACCTTATATAATATATATATATATATATATATATATATATATATATATATATATATATATATATATATATATATATATATATATATTCTGTCACTATTTTTCCGGGTTTGACTCCGCGTCAAACCCGGAAAAATAGTGACAGCACATATAGCTCCCGCGGAAACCTCAAAACAAACATATATATATATATATATATATATATATATATATATATATATATATATATATATATATATATATATATATATATATATATATATATATATATAAATAGGTCCTTAAAGACTTTTTGAGGCTATCATGACAATTTCTGCTAGAGAAAGAACTTATGTGCTCATGGATTGCTTTTTTCAAATCTTCGTCCATTTGGTAAGGACGATTTTTATGCAAACCCCGTAAGTCCCTAAGAGCTGAGTTTTATTTTTTCAATTTATTTAGAGAAGAAGAAGAATCAACTTTACCTCGTGTTATACCATGAAATGGAACAAAAGCATTCTTGCAAACCTGGATATCTTTCACAGTTGTTTCCGTTTTATTTTCACATGATAACAGACAGTGCAGTCTCGAAAACCAGTCTCATTCTCTGGTTTCTAGGCCTTCTTCGTTGTACAGGAAAGAAACAAGAAACGTTGCACAAAAGAACCAAATGACGTTAAATGTAGGTTTATTTCGTCATTATTTAAAAAAAAAATCATATTTTTTTATAATAGATTGTCTTTCATGTTCAGAGATTAAATCAAAAAATTTCTTAGCACATTTACAAGCCAGTTGCATGATACTGTAACTCTAGTTTCTTTGAAACATATTGCATCCTCCCAAATCTTTTCCTTTTCTTAGAGTTTTTCCCACAAGCAAAAGATAATTGATCAATGGAACACTCACCCGTATCTGCCATGATTATTTTGATTATCAGATAAAAGTATCAAACGTTGTAAATAATTACTTTCACTTTAAAATAAAACAAACTAAGCATTAACATAACCTTTAAAACAAAGAGACTGTAGAAATCATGTTACCCAATGTCGCATGCCATTGTTGCCAACTACTAGGATTACCTGGACTTATCAACGTTTTCTAATGTATGGAATGGACATATCAAGTTCTTTTCCTGTACAGGGTATTTTTAAACACTTATATTGTATTGTGTTACTCTTAGAAACCATGTAATTAAAGCTAAAAAGTGGAATTAAAAACAAGAAATGTGAAAACTTGGACTTATTAAGTTCTTTTCCTGTGGTCTTCAAATGTTATAACCCAATGATGGTAAGCCAAAAAAAAAGAAGCAAATAATTTTTTATTAACAAAATTATATTCAAACTTTTCCTAATGCAACAAAAAGTGTTAAAAATTTTGTTTTAAATTAGTGATAAATAAAAGGGCCATACAAAAACATTACATATGTTTAAAAATTAATTAAAAATCAAGTTAGACATGGGATTTCAGTTTATTTATAGAATTTCCTGCTCGTTATTCTATCATCAAAAAACTCAAAGATATTGAATCGTTTCTTTGGTTATGTGCTGTTAAACTATCATTAGTACTACTCATTTTACAATTCATACTGTTTTGCGACTAACAGTTTTCTTTTACATCTATAAAGAAGTAATATTTGTTAATATACTTTTTTGAATACCATTTTTACATAATTTTCCCAATAATATTTTAAAATTATAGTCCGAACCAAACTGTACGTTAACAATGTCAGACCACTAATGCCACGTCATTCAGCATCGTGACTACACTACAACAGTCGAAGAAATAAGAAATTTTGTGGCTTTTTAAATTACGATTTTTTTTGTGGCTCTATATTAATTTAAAAAAATGTATTTAAATATTTACCTTGTCATCAATTGTGTCAAATTTGGTTAATACAATGCCGTCTATGATGTGTGGATTAGTACTAGATGAATAATCTGCAAGAGCTTGATTGAATTTTACTAGCTGGTCTACGGCCTCATTACCAACAAGAGCTTCTCCTACAAAGAGTACCAGATCAGGTTCATTAACTTTAATCAGCTTGGTTAACGCTCTCATCAAAGGCTCGTTATCCTAAAACAACAATTTTGTGTTATATCTTCCTTTATAATTCCTAAATAGAGATATTCTAAGGATGTTGGAGGAAAGAATGGAGCTGTCAAATGATGTTGAGGAATAAGGAATTGTAAATGAGAAAGGATTTTAAGTTAAATACGATTGCAATGAATCAGAAAATGATATAAAAAAACATGCACTTTTTTAAATTTGGTACTTAATGTTTGCTTTTTAACTAACTTGGTTCTGTTCTGTAGGTGTATAATTAATAGTTACACTACATTAGTGTTACGACAAATTCTGACCCAAAACCGTAAATATATTTATTACTAATATTTTCATTCATTCACGTATTTTTTAGGTAATGCCTACCTGACACACGATGGGTCCCCCTTTGTAATAAAAACATAACAGTTCGAACCTTCTGGAGACAAGCCGATTTAACCATACCGGTTCTGAGAACAATTCGCCGCTCTGTCTAGAAGGCCTTTCAGCAAACAGCGGTCTATGTTCGATGTGTTTCGAGAAACAACTGTTTTCATTCTCGAATAACAGGACTTTATATTTATAGAGGAATTTTGGTTATGGAGGGACAGTTAATTCTCAAGACCCGCGCTCGCGAATTTGTTACGTACGGATATAATAAATTATTGTCAGATAAGTTAATATAAATAAAGAAATAAATTAAATCCGTAAGTGTTATAAATATTGAACCTTTTAATAAATTCACAACAAATGGTGGCAGAAGTGAGATCGAACATAAATTAGACTTATAATAATAATACAAGTGAATATTTGTAAATTGTGAAAATGACGACGATTTATGAGCTGACAGTGACTAATTTAAGAAGACATCTTGAAGACAGAGAATTAGCTTCTACCGGAAAAAAGGCTGAGTTAGTCCAACGACTAAAGAACGCTTTGCTAGAAGAAGGACTAGATCCAGAGACTTATATATTTGAAGATGCTGTCCTCTCGTCGATTTCGAAAGTTTCTGGTGATGTAGCCAAAGTTTCTGGTGATGTAGCCAAAGTTTCTGGTGACATCGCATCATTAGAGAACAAAGTATCTGGCGATATTTCGAAAGTTTCCGGCGACATCGCTTCTTTAGAAAGCAAAGTTTCTAACGAGATTTCTTCCCTGGAAAGCAAAGTTTCTGCTAACATCTCTTCAGAAATCTCTAAAGTCACTTCTGAGATGTCTGCCCTGGACGATAGAATATCTTCGTTAAAAAACCAAGTTGCTGCCGATAAGTTGGCCTTCGAAGAAAAGATTAAAGAGATGGAAAGGAAGATGGAAGAAACAGGGACAGCAGAGAGAGGTAACAATCCGATTACAGTGGAGATAAAAGAAGACGAGACGAAATTTAAGTTGGAGACACGGCCGAAATTTGAAGGAAGTGGAGGTTCTATTCATGTTAAAGTCCCAACTTTCGACGGAAAATCATCATGGAACAACTACATGAAACAGTTCGAATCAGCCGCAAGAGCAAATGGATGGTCTGAAAAAGAAAAGGCTGTAAACCTGACTATCGCTCTTCGAGGAGATGCCTTAGATGTGCTTCAGACCATAGCCGTAGAGGAGACCGATGATTTCGAACAACTGAAGAAGAGGTTAAATATGCGATATGGCCACGAACATTTGGAGCATGTATATCAGTCACAGCTTAAAAATCGTAGACAGAAGAAAGATGAGGCTCTTCAAGAATATGAGGTAGATATTGCCAGATTAGTACGATATGCTTATCCAACAGCTCCCGAAGACATGATGGAAAAATTGGCCGTTCAAACGTTTATTGATGGTCTTCGTGATCATGAAATGCAGAGAACACTGCGATTAGCTCGTCACAAGACGCTGGTTGATGTCCTATCCGCCGCCCTCGAATACGAGTCAGCTACGCAGGCCTTTGGCGGGTACAGTAAAGTTAGGACTGTAAAAGAGGAAGGAGATGAAGATAAACTTGACCAGCTCGTTAATATGATGAAAAGCATGACATACAAGAAAACGAAGACCATCAGATGCTGGAATTGTGGCGAAATAGGACACGTACGAAGCTCCTGTAAGCACCCTAGGTACGACGCAAATCAAGAAACTCACCATCAGGAAAACTAGAACGGGTCAGCCTTAGGGGGGCAGCTTCGACCCAAAACTTTTCCAAAGACCCTCTCATACTAATAGCTTCTTTGAAATGTCGTGAAGATAGTGTATATGTAGATGGAGACATAAATGGTAAAAAGCATACGTTGTTGGTGGATACCGGAGCGACCAGAACCATTATACGCCCGACAGTTATAAACAGCCGAAAGAAACTGTTACCAACGAGGTTACGACTTCGAACCGCTACAGGTGAAAATGCCAACATTCATGGAGAAATCCAGGTACAATTGGGAATTGGGGCAGAAAAGTTTGTCCATACTGTTATAGTTGCTGACATCGAAGAGGATGTTATATTAGGAATGGACGTAATGAATATGCATGGATTCCAATTGGATTTTAAGAATAAGGTAATCAAAGTTGGCAACGAGGAGGTATTTCTCCATCCACATAATGACAACACTGTGCAAGCAGCCATTACAGAAGATACAGTCGTGCCTGCGAGAAGCGAAACGATCATAGTAGCGCGACTACAGGGAATTGTAGACGAAGGGAGACCTGTTATGATGGAGCCTTGGAACCACGACGATGAGGTTGGCCGTGGAATCATAATTGGAAAGGAATTGGTGACTTCGGCTAAAGAAATTCCTGTGAGACTTATCAATGTCAACGACTACCCAGTGACCATAAAGAAAGAGACAAAAGTAGGAACTTGTGTACCTGTGACATCCATAATTCGTCAGGCGACAACATCTGATAATTCCAACGACAAATTCGACCAAATGGTTGCAGTTGCAGGACAGTCTCTAAATCAGATGGAGAAAAGGAAATTAAGGGAATTTCTTCGGCAGTATCGTGATATTTTCGTACCGAAAGGAGGAAAGACGGGAAGAACTACCGTTGTTAAGCATAAAATTGATACTGGTAATGCTAAGCCAATTCGTCAAACAGCTCGACGATTACCACAGGCGAAGAGAGAGGAAGCTGAAACGATTGTTCAGGAAATGAAGAAAGACGGGGTGATAGAACCTTCTACGAGTCCATGGGTCTCTCCGGTGGTCCTGGTTAAGAAGAAAGACGGAACGACGAGGTTCTGTGTGGATTACCGTTTGCTGAACAACGTTACCAAGAAAGATAGTTATCCTCTGCCTCGGATCGATGACACATTGGACACATTGGCTGGAAGTAAATTGTTTTCTACTTTAGATTTGAAGTCTGGATACTGGCAGGTAGAAATGGACCCAGTCGATAAAGAAAAGACAGCCTTCACCACAGGATCTGGATTGTGGCAATTCAACGTTATGCCATTTGGACTTTGTAATGCTCCTGCGACATTTGAGAGGCTTATGGAAAATGTGTTGAGAGGGTTATCTTGGAAAACATGCCTGGTTTATTTAGATGACATAATCGTCTTGGGGGAGACATTCGAAGATCATTTGAGGAATTTAGAAAACGTTTTTAATCGACTTAAAGCTGCCCAATTGATGCTAAACCCCAAGAAGTGCCAGCTATTTCAAGGTAAAGTCAATTATCTGGGTCATATAGTCAGTAAAGAAGGAGTGGCCGTGGATAAGGGAAAAATCGATTCCATTAAGGAATGGCCAAAACCAACTGACAAACATCAAGTGAGAAGTTTTCTTGGACTATGTACTTACTACCGGAGGTTTATTAAGAAGTTTGCAGATATCGCTAAGCCATTAACGCGACTTACAGAGGAAGCAAGAGAATACCGCTGGGATATAGACTGCCAAAATGCCTTTGAAACGTTGAAAAAGCATTTAATAACAGCACCAATTTTGGGGTATCCACTGCCAGAAGGAGAGTTCATCTTAGATACGGATGCAAGTAACGTGGGAATTGGAGGAGTGCTGTCTCAGATTCAAGGAGGACAGGAACGAGTCCTCGGATATTTTAGTAAAGTCCTTTCAAAACCTGAGCGGAATTATTGCGTCACGAGAAGAGAACTTCTAGCAGTAGTTAAATCAGTAGAGCACTTCTACCAATACCTCTATGGCAGAAAGTTTCTAATCCGAACCGACCATGCCGCCCTTAAGTGGTTGATGCAGTTTAAGAATCCAGAGGGTCAGATAGCCAGGTGGATCGAACGACTCCAAGAATACGATTTTAAGATTGAGCACCGGGCCGGAGTTAGCCACAGAAACGCTGATTCTCTTTCCAGAAGGCCATGCCCAGCAGAGTGTTCCCACTGCAACAAAACGGAATCCAAGGAAGCAGCAGTGCTAAGAACGACGATTGTCAACGACGACTGGACGCCTACTAAGATAAGGGAAGAACAAGAGAGAGATCCAGTTATACAGAAAATCCGAAAATGGAAAGAGGAAAACCGTCGACCACCTTGGCAGGAAATATCAAACCTATGCTCAGTAGTTAAGACGTATTGGGCCCAGTGGGACTCATTTATCATCGAAGATGGCTTGCTCAAACGAGTCCTGGAAAATGATGACGGTTCAGAGAAGAGAAGACAGTTGGTGATCCCAAAGAGCAGAATAGCCGAAGTACTTCGTCAGTTACACGACAGTCCATCGGGAGGGCATTTTGGTGTAAGGAAAACACTTCAGCGAATTCGGGAACGGTTTTATTGGATGAACAGTTCCGACGATGTAAAAGACTGGTGTAAGAAATGTACTATTTGTGCCACGAGTAACGGGCCTTACCGAAAAAGGAGAGCTCCTATGAGACAATATAATGTTGGAAGCCCGTTTGAAAGAATAGCTTTGGACATCGCTGGGCCATTTCCAGAAAGTGAAAAGGGAGGCAAGTACATGCTGGTAGTAATGGATTACTTCACTAAGTGGGTCGAGATTTACGCACTTCCAGACCAGAAGGCCGCCACCGTTGCAGATAAGTTGATCCAAGAATATATCAGCCGATTTGGAGTGCCTTTGGAGATCCATAGTGACCAAGGCAGGAACTTCGAAAGCGATCTATTCCAAGGAATATGTGATAGACTAGGCATGAAGAAAACAAGAACTACCGCGTATCATCCGCAATCGGATGGTATGGTAGAACGAATGAATAGGACAGTTGGCAAGTATTTGACAAAGATGGTGTCCGATCATCAGCGAGACTGGGACCAATACCTTCCGTTCTTCACAATGGCCTACAGATCTGCTGTTAACGAATCAACAGGCCAGACACCAGCCAAAGTCCTATTCGGACGCGAAATGCGACTACCTTGTGATCTAGAGTTTGGGTGTCGACCTGGAGAAGATGTAGCAGGTGAAGATTATGTGATCGAATTACGAAGAAGAATGGACGATGTACATGAGTTGGTCCGTTCCCACCTTCAGATCGCTAGCGACCGAATGAAGAAACGGTACGATACACAAGCCGAAAAGGGTTGCTTTAAGAAGAACGACAAAGTCTGGCTGTATAATCCCAAGAAGCGGAAAGGTTGTTCTCCCAAATTGCAGCAGTTTTGGGAAGGTCCATACCTCATCATGGAGAAGATCAACGATGTCATCTACCGAATAAACAAGATTCCGAGGGGAAAGCCGATGATAGTACACCATAACCGGCTGGCGTCTTTCGAAGGTGACCACGAAGTAGATGAAGAAGTGGAAGTAAACCAAGTCCAAGACGTGTCTGACCTCACGTTTGAGGAATTCATGGGTGCCTATGGAGGTACCGGTAAAGCAAGACATGGTGTTACCACTGAAGAAAAGCAAGATCTACTCGCGCTCCCCGATGACTACTCGCTGGCCCTTACCATCCCGGCCAGTATCAAAGACGCACCAGGGTTGGCATCCGTCTTTCGAAGGAAGTTTGGTCGAGTTGCAGAACTGCAATGTCAGGTGCCCGCTCCCGGTAAAACCTTGAAACTCCAAGATGCATCACGTTACCTTTTCTACCTGGTAACAAAAGACACTGCCCGTGACCAACCTACCTACCGAGATGTATGGGAAGCCTTACTTCAATTGAGAGAGCACGTACTAGAGTCCGACGTGCAAAAGTTAGCCATGCCAAAGTTGAAGTGCCGCCAATTAGATTGGAGGGTTATCCGAAATATGGTGGAAGAGATCTTTAAAGACACCGAAGTCCAGGTGTTAGTCTGTTGCAATCCGCATAGTTACTGGTGCGGAGAGAAAACCGTCCCTTGTCATTTTTATACAACTTGTAGTGAAGTTGTAAAAGAGGGTCCAGTTGCCGATACCAGCATACCGTTCCGATTCCAGTCCCGACAAGGTTCCAGGAGGAACAATCTTTTAAGAGGGGGGCAATGTTACGACAAATTCTGACCCAAAACCGTAAATATATTTATTACTAATATTTTCATTCATTCACGTATTTTTTAGGTAATGCCTACCTGACACACGATGGGTCCCCCTTTGTAATAAAAACATAACAGTTCGAACCTTCTGGAGACAAGCCGATTTAACCATACCGGTTCTGAGAACAATTCGCCGCTCTGTCTAGAAGGCCTTTCAGCAAACAGCGGTCTATGTTCGATGTGTTTCGAGAAACAACTGTTTTCATTCTCGAATAACAGGACTTTATATTTATAGAGGAATTTTGGTTATGGAGGGACAGTTAATTCTCAAGACCCGCGCTCGCGAATTTGTTACGTACGGATATAATAAATTATTGTCAGATAAGTTAATATAAATAAAGAAATAAATTAAATCCGTAAGTGTTATAAATATTGAACCTTTTAATAAATTCACAACATTAGTATAATAGGAAAAAGTATCTTGTTCCCTTCTTAAAAATCAGTATAAAATAATGTGTAATTACTATTTAAATGGGAATTACTCTAACATGCCACAAGAAAATAGCTTCAAAAGAATATTAAAATAATGTGAGTAAAACGCTACAATTACTAAGATTAAATACTAGTATAATACGTAAATATAAGTACTATAATAGATTGTAGAAGAACTGACAGTTTATCTATCTGAGTATCAGTTTATCAATCTGCACTTTTTCTTGGCATGGACAGAAATAAAATGAATGAAAAAAATGACAGAAATTCGATTGCGAGTGTTGTTTATCAGTGGGCACTTTTCTCTTTTTCGTCCCGCTTGTAAATCACGTGGAATTTTTACCAATAAAAAAAATTCATGAACTCAATGTCACAAGTTATGGCATATGAAATAGAATATTACAAAAATCACGGCTTGGAATTAAAAATTCCATAAAACTGTCCAAAAAATTACGCAAAAACTAGAATAATTAATGATATCGAACAAAAATGTCAAAATCTGAATCAATCACGAGACTTCAAGGTTGAATGGAACGTAGGATTTTGAAAGTGTCTTGAAGAAATTCTCAGCTTTCTTAGGAAAAAACCTTTTGCTGACAAAAAAACAAAAACAAAAGATGTTGAGGTGGGTAATTTAAAAGTGATTTTTAGTGATGAATCAAAATTAGACAAATGTTGATGAACACTGAAAACAAGTAGTTGCTGTAAAAATTAGGAATATCATAAAGATTGTCTAAAGGGGACTGTAAAACTTCAAGATAGTATGACTTGTCGTGAACTAGAAGAACTTAAAGAACTTGAAAAGCTCTTAGCTGATATAACAACTATTACTGACCAACTCAAGATTAAAAGCCTCACCGTTCTGATGGTTGACCTTAATGCTAAGATAGGAAAAGGCAGACAAAGTAACAAATAGTTTTCCTCCAAGAACGAATTTTCGTTAGAACAAGCAATTTTGGCTCTATTGTACAAGGATTTAACGTAAAATTAAATTATTAGAAGAATTTTTCACCAAGTAACAAAAAAACAAAATTTGTTTAATTTACTAATGTTTGTATTTTGAGAACGGTTTCCGAAGTGGAAATTGAAACGTCAATAAACTTACTTTAACCTTTAACTGTGGCTTATTCCCATTTAAATAGTAATGACTTTAAAATGCCACAAGAAAATAGCTTCAGAACGATTTTGATTGGGGTAAAAAATCGCATTTTGCAAATGTCAGAGAAATTTGGGCAAGCGACGGAACAGGAATTGAGATAACAAGGGCTGTTATGAGTTACCAATGATTTTTTTTACAACAAATTGCTTGAGATTTGATGATCGCACAACCAGAGCCGCAAAATTGACAAATTAGCTGAAATCGGTGACTTGTTTATGCATTTGTGACCAATATTCAAACGTCCCTCAAACTAGGTAGATACGTTACAATAGACGAAATGCTTCATCATTTTCGAGATCGTTGCAGTTGGGTACAATACATACCAAGCAAACCAGCAAAATACGGCATCAAAATGTATGCTTTATGTGATGCAAAGACCTGATATACTTCAAATTTGCTGCAAATATATTGCAGCAAACTGCCCAATGATCCGTACGTTACATCGAACTTACCAACTGACGTTGTAAAGAGACTTGTTTCTTACGACAGAAAATAGCAATTGAAATCTTACCACTGACAAATACTATACTAGCATTCCACTTGCTAATTATTTACTGCATAGAAATCACTTTAGTTGGAACTCTGAAAAAAAATAAGGCAGAAATTCCTGCAGAATTTTTACCTCACAAGGAAAAAGTTACTAAAAGTTGTCTTTTCGGATTATAAAAACACATGATGCTAGTGTATTTTGTACTTCGCAAAACCCAAGCTGTAATCTTGCTTTCAACTTTATACGACAATGACGAAATTCATTCAGACACTCAAAATCACAACTAATTATGGATTATAAATCAACTAAAGGGGGTGTTGATACGGTGGACAAAATGTGTGCAATATACTCAGTTTCTGGCATCTCCAAAAGATGACCTTGTGTTATATTTTACAGTTTATTGAACATAAGTGGAATAAATGCCCATTTTTTGTATAGATTTTCGTGTTCTGATAATTGTCCAAAAGATCGAAGAATTTTTTTGAAAAATTTGTCCCTGAGTCTAATGAAAGAGCACCTTGTTTCAAGGGCTCAGCTAACCAATTTACCCTCAGATATAGACAAATTTTTTAAAATCACATATGAACAAACTGGTAATGAACACGAGGAAACAGTTCATCTTCCAAAACGTGGAGTTTGTCTTCCATGTAATACGGAAAGATAAAGCTCAACGGCATCCATGAAATGCGTTAAATGCAATTCTTTCACTTGCAAAAAACATTAAATTACTACAATTATTTGTAACTCCTGTAAGGAGTTACTGTGACTGTACAATTATTTGTAATACGAACAGTCAGGCTGATAGTTTTTAACTGTAAATTTATTTATTTGTTTACCTAGACTCAAAAGTAAAAAGTGTAATTTCTATTTTATTTTGTAAAATATGCAAATAAATATGTTTCTTCATTATTATTTGTAATACATTTATTTGTTTTATAATTTACATTCAAGAAATAGGAGATAGGTGGAGAAACCTTAAAGGTTAATTTAGCTTTCCAAAACCCTTAATAAAATCAGTGAGTGCAAACAGTAAAATATAACTTACTTGCATTCTTCCCGCGGTATCAATTAATACAACATCGATTCTAGAATCCCTAGCGAACTTAATTGCTTCCATCGCTATACCCGCAGCATCCTTACCATATCCTTTTTCGTACAATTGGACCATTTCTCGTCCTCCGTGCCTATCGGCTGGGTGAAGCGCATTGAGATGTCTCATATGGGTTCGAAGTTGTTCTACAGCTCCAGCTCTGAACGTATCACAAGCTGCTATAAGTACCCGCATGTTATTTTCAATCAACCAAAAACAAATTTTCGCGAGGTTTGTTGATTTTCCCACACCATTTACCTAAAATTGTAATAACATTTGTTTAATGTATTGGCGACTACTTCAATACAGTACGTTTTGGATTAGATATTGCACACTACATAAAGCGCTAAAATCGGCAACATTGCCTCGTAGTAGGTAATTGTAATTCTCCGATCCCCTCCGACAACACGACAGAAAATCATTTAGTAAGTTACAACAACGCATAGGATGTACATTTCCGTCCTTCGATGTTTGTTTTCATTACGTATACCCCGTTCATTTCTCGAGTACATAAATTCAATAAAAATACACTGACTTTTATAAAGCGGTGCATTTGTATCGGTTTTTAATAATGTAAAGAATTTTTTGTGGATGACTTAAAAATAAAGGCGCATTTCTTTAAAAAGATAAAACAAAAAATATACTCTTATTGAAAATAAACAATAATTCCTCATAAAATAAGAAATAATTCTTTTCCTCCTTCCTATGGGGCTCCATTCGGTTATTCTCTTTATCCATCTGCTGTCGCTAGTTCTTCTTACATGTCCATACCAACTTAAGTCTTTTTTGTTCTATATATGTTAGTATGTCTGTTTTTATTGATGTTCTTTGCTTCATTTCGTCATTACTTCTCCTATCTATTCTTGTTATTCTGCAGCATCTTCGCAGGCATTCCATCTCTGTTGCTACTATCTTACTGCTGTTTTTCTTGTTTATGATCTAATTTTCAGCCCCATATGTCATAATACTTCGCACTAATGTTTTATAAATCTGTGTTTTTGTCTTCATATTTTTAGGTGTCTATCCCACCATACTGTGTTAAGTTGTCGGATTGCTGTTCTTGTTTGTCCTAATCTTTGTGTAATTTCTTCCTCTGTTGTTGCCTTTTTCGTGCTTATAAACCCCAAGTATTGGCTTGGTATACTCTTCTTGTAGTTTCTTCATCATGTAGCTGAGGTCGTCTTGGTCTTGTGCAATCACTACTTGATCGTCTGCAAAACTTAACGTATATAGGTAAGTATTCGTTCCGTACCGGTACTCCCATGCCTTGCCTTGTAGGGCATAATTCTTTATGCCCTACATCACACATCATCTAACATCACACTCACCCTCATCTACTTCACCTAAATGGATCTCCTCTTCAAGTGGTTGATAAACACAAATTATTAGGAGTAACATTCGATAAAAGACTTACATGGGGAGATCAGATACAGAATACAAAAACAAACTGCCTAAATAGAATCAATATCTTAAAAACTCTAGCTCATCATCAACGGGGGGCAGAAGAAGAGTCCTCTTAAGAATTTACAGAACATTGATCCGCTCTAGGTTGGATTACGGAAGCATTATTTACATATCTGCTTCCGATACTCACCTTAAAAGTCTGAATACAATTCACAACATTTCTTTACGCATTAGCCTCGGCGCCTTTAAATCAAGTTCTTCTGAAAGTCTTTATATCGAATCTTCAGAACCTCCACTTTTTATAAGACGGCAACGTTTACTTCTGTCTTACTTCTCTAGAATTTCTGCTAATCCAAAAAACCCAGTAATTAAACTAATTAATACTCCCCACCCTGTCCCAGATAATAGTCACCCTCGAACACATTCCTTCTCACAAATTTTAAAAACTTTGCTAAAAGACACAGACCTAAAACTCACAACTCCGTTTACTACGTCCAGAATTCCCCCGTGGACCAAAAAGCTACCTACTGTCCTTAACAGTTTGAACCGATACAAAAAAGAAGAAACGCCCGGAACTCTCTTGGTACAAGCATTTGAGGAACTTATACAGACACAGCGTTATGACAAAATTCTCTACACAGATGCCTCCAAAGAACAGGCCGTCGGTTGTGCCGTCAGTACCTCAAATACAACAGTAGCATCATATGGGCTTTCTCCAGATGCAGTATACACATAGCCGAACTGAATGGAATACTCAAGGCATTAGACTCGCCCATTGCTAATGAGAAATCATTAGCAATATGCACCGATTCTCCCTCCGCCATTGACTCAATCAGAAATATATACTCCATGCATCCCATTGTACAGTGCATTCACAGTATCTGCCAACAGCAGTCAAAAAATGGTGTTTCAATAACTATCATCTGGATACCAACCCATGTTGGTATCAATGGAAATGAGATTGCTGATCATGCAGCAAAACTGACCTGCTCCTTAGAAAATATGGAAAACATACAACTTCACCAATACCTAAAGGCCAGTATCAAGATCAACGTACTAAGCACTTGGCAAACACACTGGAACGTGCAAAATACAAAACTACACACAATTCAACCAACTGTTACCTCCATC
Organism: Diabrotica undecimpunctata; assembly: GCF_040954645.1. Classification (NCBI taxonomy): domain Eukaryota; kingdom Metazoa; phylum Arthropoda; class Insecta; order Coleoptera; family Chrysomelidae; genus Diabrotica; species Diabrotica undecimpunctata. The sequence continues at coordinate 108,105,110 of NC_092808.1, read as the reverse complement.
ACCATGCCTCAAATGAGCAGAAAAGACAATATTATTATCAGAAGGCTCAGAATAGGTCACACTCGTCTTACTCATGGATATCTGATGTCTTCTGAAAACCATCCTCGCTGTGAACATTGTAATGAGTCCTTAACAGTCCAGCACATATTACTAGAATGTGGCCACTACAAACCTCAAAGAGACTACTACAACTTTCAAAATAATTTAAGTGATCTACTCGGTTCTACAAACATGTACAGTGCCATAATTCGTTTCCTTGAAGACTGTCACCTTTACTACTTAGTGTAATTATATTAAGATGTTAATGTATCCTAACTTCTATATAAACAGATTGTATATGTATATAAACATAAATATATTGTAATAAACTTGTACCAGTGTCAATGGCCCATAGTTGTCGACACACTTTAATTTAAAATAAAATAAAAAAAAAATACTTACACCACAAAAAGTCATAACATATGGTCTGTTAGCCTTTTGAGCTTCCATGCAATCTCTAAGAATGTCAACCCTTCTTTTTGGACTTAAAATTTGTACCAAAGATTCAGTTAGAGTATTTTTCACAGTCGTAGCAACACTATCAAAGGTTCCCAATACTTTTCCCTCTAATTTAGTTGCAACGGAATCACAAAGCTTCTCCGAAATATCTGCAGCAACATTTTTAGCAATGAGATGGTCTTTCATCTTCTCCAAAACTGGTTCCATGTCAGCTTTGGTCAGATTCTTTGAGCCGACTAGACCTCTAAAGATAGAAAACATTCCTCCTTTGGCGGCGGGTTTGCTCTGTTGAACAGTTTCGACTTCTTCGTCGTCTTCGTAATCATCATCAGAAGATTCCACTTCTAGATCTTTAATTACACCTTTCATTTGACCAACCATCTAAAAAATAAAATGTTTGAGTTGTTTAATTTTTAAATAATAAAATGTCAGTATAATTACCAAATCAATAAAACTTTAAAATAACCTACACAAGACACTATGATTACTCTTGTACATGCGAGCAATTATTGATAAAATACTTCAAATTTTGATGAATACTGTGTAATTTTTTTTTTTTGTTCTAGTTGGTTGAAGGGATATTTTGAAGCATATAAAACTAACTAGGTTTTAAACTGCCATACAGCACTTAATACCGCAGCTATTTTTAGACCTAACCTACTCTAATCCGACCATTATAATTTACTAAATGTGTCTTTTTTAATTGGTTTCGAAACTTTTATATATAATTCAAATTGTTAACTAAGAAGTCGTCGATATTCGAGACATCAGTTTTGTAAGAAGCTTGGCTGAATGCATTCCGCTAATTTCTCTCAGATTAGCTTGTTTGTTTTATACGCAAGTGCTAATTTTAGTTTGTTTATCTATTACAAGAAATATTCTGATAGGCAAAACAAACTTTTTGTGTATATTCTTGTGAGTATATAACTTCTCTTGAATAACACCTGGGATATTGTTAAACATCAAACCTTTAATTTTTAGATCTTTATTTGTTAGTTAAGAAACTAGTTAAAGACGGCATAGGCATAGATGCAGTTAATTGATGGCTCCTCAGACAAAAGGTTGTGTTTACGACTCGGTAGTTAAGTGCTGTAAAAAGTTGCAAAAAGTTATACAAAGTGGTCTTTTATGTGCGACATGTGGAATGTTATCATATAGTGGCTGCCTGAAGCAATTAAAATGTATTAAATATATCGACGATACAACAGTTATAGGCTGTGAAGGTGGGAGGTTAAGTGATTCAGCAAACGAAATCTTGGATAAAGAAGCTGACGATGAGGATCCAGGGATTCGAGGAAATCAGGTGCTTAAAGAAAATTATTGATCAGAATGAAATAATAATATCAAATCTACAAATAACGATAAATTTACTGAAAAAACAACTAGATTTATTTAAATATATGCAATTAACTGACCAGTCGCTATCTACTCAACACAATATGAATTTAATAAACCTAACAGAACTCTCAGAATCTAACAGAAACCTCAATTTTGAACGACCGATACAGTCTAGTAGTAAAGAATACCCAAAAAACAAAAAAACTATACCGGCAAAAAATATTGCTGTTAATGAAAGTCTAGCTGTTGATAAAGAAAGGAGTTCCCCAACAAAAACTGTGTTTAAAAATGTTACCAATAAAAATAAACAAGTTGTTTCCTTAATCGAAAATAATAAACAATTATCAACTGATATTTTAAGACTACAAACGGAGGCAAAATATTCAGATATTAATTTAACAAACGATGAAAATTTGATAAATATTGAGAATACAAATTCGGTTACAAATAATAGTGGGCAAAAATTGAAAACTGTTAGGCATAACAAAAAGAATGGACGTATTGTTATAGGTAATATTGAGAACTCCGAAATCAGGGGTGTCCCAAAATTTAGCCATCTCCGTGTTACTAGAGTAGACCAACATAAAACGGCAGAAAATCTTGAATGATTGAAAGATGTTGGAAAAACACTTTCCAGAAGTAATAAGTACGTCGTTAACATCTTTTAAAGTTTCAATTTTTGAACAAAATTTCGGTATAGCGATAGACCCAAAACTATGGCCACTAGGCTCCTATGTAAGTAGGTTTTTTATGAAGTGCCCAACACATACGCATATAAAGTGAAGGATGAAGAAATTACTTTTAAAACAGGAAAAGGAAGGGATGAGTACGATCTCCTTGTATCAAATATTCAGGGACTAAATCAATTTAAAATGGATTGTTTATATACTGATTATAAGGAGTCTGATTTGAAATTTCTTTGTATGACTGAGACGTGGTCAGCAGATGGCGAGATGATTCATTATAGTTTTCCAAATTTTAAAATTGTAAATTCTTTTAGTAGATCCCAAAATAAATGTGGTGGCGTTGCAGTTTGGGCAAGGGATGGTATGAAGGATAGTTCCATTTTACTCGATCAGTCATCATCATCAGTGGCGTTACAGCTCTTTATGAGCCAAAGCCTTCTTCAGAACAATCCTCCATTCGCCCCTGTCTCTGGCAACTCTTCTCCATGCTCTAATTCCGATAGACTTCAAATCATTTTCTAGGTTGTCTTGATACTCTAGTCTGGTCTAAGTCTCGGTCTTCCTCTTCTTCGTTGTCCGATCGGCCCTCCTCGGTCAAGAACTTTTCTGACTATGGCATCTTCCTCTCGTCTGATTACATGACCTATCCATCTGAGGCGTGCTACCTTAATGAATTTTACAACGTCAGGTTCTCCAAATCTTCTATACAACTCAAAATTGTAACACCTGCGCCACAAACCTTGTTCTTTTATGCCTCCATATATTCGTCTTAGTATTTTTCGCTCAAAACGTTTGAGCAATTCTTGGTCATTCTGTGTTAGTGTCCAAGTTTCTGAACCATATGTTAGCCCTGGTCCTATTAGTGTTTTGTATACAGTCAGTTTAATTTTTCTAGGCATTTTTGAGGCCATCTGTCTTCTTAAGCCATAGTAACACTTATTGGCGAGCACTATTCTTCTTTTGATTTCTTCACTGACGTTGTTATCTTTGGTTAGCAGCCACCCTAAGTATATGAAGGTGTCAACACCTTCCAGTTCTAGGTCATCAATTATTATTCGTGTAGGTGTCGGGTTGCTTGACCTAGTGCAACACATATATTTGGTCTTTTGAACATTTATATTCAGTCTCATTCTGTGTGCAGATGCTCTTAACGACCGAAATGCTTCAGTCAGAGATTCTGTGGACCTTCCTATGATGTCTATGTCATCTGCGTATCCGACAATTTGTACTGATTTGTTAAAGATAGTACCATTCGTAGTAATCTGCGACTCTCGAATTATTTTTTCTAATGCCAGGTTAAATAAGAGACACGATAGTCCATCACCCTGTCTTAGTCCATTTTTGCAATGGAAGGGTCTTGAGAGATCGTTTTGGATTTTTACCATGCTCTCTGCACCTGTGAGTGTAAGTTCAGTTAACCGGACAAGATCAAACGGAATGCGAAATTCTACCATAGCAAGTAGAAGTTTATTTCTATTAACGGAGTCGTATGCGGCTTTGAAGTCAACAAATATGTGGTGGGTGTCGACGCCGAACTCTAGGGTTTTTTCAAGGATCTGCCTCACTGTAAATATCTGGTCCGTTGTTGATTTATTAGGACGGAAACCGCACTGATATCCTCCCACTATTTTTTCGGCGTAGGGGAGGAGTCTTTTGTACAATACGTTGGACAACACTTTATATGCCATATTGAGTAGAGTGATGCCTCTATAATTATCACACACCATCATGTCTCCCTTTTTCTGTATAGGACACAGTACACCTAACTTCCAGTCTGTGGGTGTTTCTTTCTGTTGCCAGATTGCAGTTATCAGTTTATGTATGTGTTTCATGAGGGGGTCGCCGCCATTTTTGAAAAGTTCGGCAGGGAGATTATCCGAACCGGGAGCTTTATTATTTTTCAGTGTTGCGATGGCTTCTCTAATTTCTTCTTCGGTGGGGGGTGGTTGCCGATCATCGATCATTACTCGATCAGTACTGTGTTGAAAAAGACATTGAGGTATGTGGGTTGAAATGGCATTATAATTCAAATCAACAAACAATTTTAGTATGCTACAGATCTCCTAAAGGTAAATTTCATGTATTTTATGAAAAACTTGTCTTAAATTCAAATTTTAAACCAAATCAATTCATATTTTTAACAGGCGATTTTAAAGTAAATTCTCTGACACTAAATAATTCACAAAGATTTTCTGGTCTTCTAGCATCTTATGGATTATCACCCAGGAACTTTACACCTACAAGGTTGACTTCCACATGCGGAAATATTTTAGATCAGGTATATACAAATTGTGATAATTGTATAGGTACTGTAAATGTAAATAGTGAATCAGATCAAGATATATTCCTTTTGAGGTTAAAATTTATTAATCTAACTATGACATCAGTTCGAAATACTTTCAAAGTAACACATATTATAAGAAAGGGTTAAAATAAGTATCAGATATTCCAAATATTTAAGTGTATGTATAAATATAAAAAAAATATTAATATGAATTTACAATAATACTAAATTACTTACATCAGCATCTGGTGTATAATTGCTTCTGGCATCCTCGGGTCTATCTGTTGTCCGTTCCAGTATATCCAAATCCTTGTTAGATCCACTTAAATCCCATACCCTGGGTTTTTTGCCCGCTTTTTCTGCAGGAGGACTTTTAGGACTTTTTCTAAAATGATTTAATAATATAAATAATAGCAACAGTTATCAGTTCAACAAATCAACATAATAAAGAACATTCTCCGGTTAACTCTCAACGGTAAAATCGAAGGAAAGTAATGGATAAGGCGGAAGAAACGCTCTTGGTTGAACTGTTTCTCTGTTTTCACTTTTTACAACATGTAAATTATATTTTTTTTGTCGAGTAGCCCGTTTTTGCGTTGAAAATTCGTTGTCGACACTTAACCCCTACAATGAATAGATCTGAGTCAATATTTACCTGTCTCTAACTTCTGACGTCTATTAGGTTTGTAAAGTTCGTTCTGTAAATTATAATTCAAGGAACTTTATGGATTTTATTTCCATCATGAACTCCTAAGTAATGTAGGACAAATTGTTATTCTGCATTGGAATATTTTAGGTATATCATATATCTCAGACAGAATCGTTGACGTGTATTTGATAATTTTACTTCTTCTTCTTCTTAGTTGTTAACCTGATGCAGGTATCGTAATATCATGAAGCTATTAGCTAAATTTCCCAATGTTCCTCCACGTTTTTCTATCTTCTGCCATTCTAGCACATTCTGACAATGGGGCACCAATGGTAGCAACAATATGGTCCGTGTATCGTGTGGGAGATCTACCTCTATTTCTTTTGCCTTCTACTTTTCCCTGGATGGTAAGTTTTTCAAGACCATTTCTTCGAAGCACATGTCCAAAATAGCTTATTATTTGTTCTGATATTTGTGTTCTTAGTCTTTTCTTTATGTTTAGCTGGTCCAGTATGGATTCATTTGTTCTTCGGGCCACCCATGGTATTCTCAGCATTCGTCTCCAGCAGTACATCTCAAATACATCTATGTTCTTTTTGTCTTTCTCAGTAAGGGTCCAGCATTCCGATGCATAAGTAAAAACTGGAAAAACTAGACTTCTTACTAGTCTCATTTTTGTATCGGTTGTTATTTCATGGCTTTTCCAAATTTTTGTTAATTTTGCCATAGCGCTTTTTGCGATTGCTGACCGCCGCTTTATTTCTTCAGTACAGCCTCCTTTGTTGGTTATTAATGAGCCCAGATACACAAATTTATCTACAACAGCGATATTGTTTATCATGACCAGATGGTTTTGATTGTTGTTAGCTCTGTCAATTATCATGATTCTCGTTTTATCTCTGTTTATTTTAAGGCCCATCGTTAAGCTTACGTCTTCTATCCGTTGTAGCAAGTGAATCCATTCAGCTTCAGAACTAGCGAGGATAGTAGTATCATCTGCATATCTCAAGTTGCAAATCTTCTTCCCGCCAATGGTGATGCCACCGTTCCAATCCTCAGTAGCTTTCCGCATTATCGATAATTTTACATGTGTTCTTAAATTATCAAAATACGATACTGACTTCCAACTATAAATAGTCTAAAGTAGGTGCTCTGCTGTGAAACGTTTTTTGACAACAACAGTAATAGCAGTTTTCTGTTTAACATTCGAGCAAATGTTGTACATTTCAATTTTCTATTTAAAGCTCTGAGGCATCTAAAGGTTATTATCAGACTTGGGCAAACATGCAAAATGTATACATTGCATATTTAATGAAATATCTGGGGATTTTACATATTTATACAAAAAGTGACATAAACATATTGTATTTATATAACAATTAACATAACATTTACATAAACAATTACATAAACGTCAATTTATTTCGAATTGCGGATTTTAAATAATATTTATCTAACCGTAGATAATGGTATGAATAAGTAACTGGAAGTTCAAATGTTCATTTTATTTCAATATTTTAGTCTGCAATATTGCCGATAGTACCTATACATACTACCTAATATTGTTGGTATTGTAGCAGGTAACCGATTATTATCCCGTAATAAAGGGGTGTTTCAAAAGTTTATTGCGTGGGGTATGAATAGAATTGTCCTTTTGCAAATCATTTTGTTCTCAAAAGTAAAAGTGAAATCTTAAGCATCATCAGTCGAGCTTGTTTAATTTGTTAACTATTTTGATTTTAAAATGCCAAAAATAAGTAGTGTCGCTACTTGGATTAAACCTTACAAAGAGCTATCTATGAATATAGGCAAAGTTTATTGTTCTGTTTGAGGCAAAATTGTAGGTACTAAATAGTTAATAGTTTTCTATATTTGATATGTTATTTGAAATATTTTAATGATTGCATAAATTAACGTTTAATAAAACGAGAATATTATAATTAAATTTTAATATAATATCAATACCCATTTATGTATATTTTATTATAAAACAAATATTTTAATTATTGATGAAACATCAGTGACTCCCATGCAATAATCGTGCAGTTAATTGAATGAAATTTCTTCTATTGATGATACTTTAAACTTGTGCCGTACATTAATCTATTCAAATATACCGCTAACAAATTATCAAATGAAAACTTGGAGTACCGATCGAACCTCCGAACAGTAATCATATCAGCAATTAGCGATAATTGATATTTAATATTAGCTTGTTAGTTTGGACAAAATAGGGATTTTTTTTTTATTAAAATGTAGAATTTTGTTTATATCTAATATTTAAACAAAGGTACACCGTGAAGGGTTACTTCTTCTGGACTAAAAACTAACCTATTTCATCTATAACAAATCAAGGTTAAACAACTATTTTGCCGATTTGGCGTGAGGTTAATTACCAGTCCTTCCGATAATGATTCATTATAAGCACCAGGGCCGTATTCAGGTTATTTAGCCCAAGCATGGAAATGGATTCAGCAGCGGGAACTTCCACCACGGAAAGTTCTGGCAATCTACTTGTAAACCAACAATCAGAATTATATTCTACAGCTCTTAATCAACCTACAAATAAATTTACAAACAAAAAACAAGCAATTCTACTTCACTCACTCCCAACCACTAATGTTGAAGTTTACCTTAATGCAGTAACTTCTAAAGTGGATCCCAGAAAAATACATTCCATTTCTAAAATTATAAATGATCGTATTTGTATCTTCTTTACCAGTGAACAGAAAATCGATGAGTTTCTATCAAACGACAATGGAATTGTAGTAATTAATCAAGAACGTATTCAAGCCCGAGACTAATAACTCCAAATTTGACTTTCTCAGGATAGGGACTTCAAATCCACCATTCAAGCATATCTTGAGTTTCCGACGATACACTTTTATAGCGCCACCTAACTTAAACAAATTACCTGATTCTTGATCAGTTAATTAACCATGAGGGTAACAACTATCGAATTTTCTGTTCCATCGAAAAGCATCGTCACAATTTCTAGCTTCTACTTGTGCAAGCAGCAAGGACATTTTGCATCTCAGTGTCCCAATAAAAATAATCAGACTCCTTCAAATAACACCCAAAATAATGTTCATCTAAACTCTCTACAGGAAGTACACCAACCAATCAGCTCCCCTTTCGACAATTTCTTCTATACAATCCTCTCCTACTGAGACTGAAACTACAGTACAACAATCAGCTCCTTTGTCGATAAATTCCTCTACACAATCCTCTCTTACTGAGGCTGAAACGTCTAGAAAAATCATTACCTCTCAATCAAATAAGCATACTCCGATAAGTTGCGACCTACCCAATGAGACTCAAATGGATACCTTTGATCAAGATACATCCTCATCCCAGCACCCTAAATGAAACCTATCTGAAATAATATCCCCCCAATAAGAGATGCAAAAATGCCTTAGCTGAACCGAAGCCACGAAGCAAAAAACCAAAAACTCAACAAGAAAACAACAGAAACCTAGTAAAAGATCTTACCAAATGCACCTGTCAATTCTTCACAGAAAACTTTAACAATGGATAGGTACTTATTGACTTCTTTGAAAATGCGCATGGTTCTTCAGATCCTCTCGGTGTCGCCAGAACTTACTCGGAGGATATCGAAGGATTGATAGACCTTCTAAAGAAAATACATCCTATGTTAATCCAAGATATTTTAAATCCCGTTGTTCTAGAATTAAAAACAAAATTACAGAACAAATTTTAAGTAATACTTCTACCGATGATTCTAGCGATTCCTCTTCGGAGACTTATTAATTAAACTATTTTTAACTCTATTATTCAATGGAACCTAAATGGGTACCATACCCATTTCTTATAAATAAATTTCATCCATCCATCCTATGTTTGCAAGAAACACATTTCAAAGGAATTTCGTGTCACAATTTCTAGCCATAAATAATTGCTTGTTTTATCCGATGCTGCATCATATATGGTCAAGGTAGGACCAAGTTTGATATATTTAAAAATAAAAAATATAACAGAATTGCGGAAGAAATTAGAAAAAACCTTCCATTTGTAAACTCCCTGATATCAAGCATAAAAAAGTATTCCTCAAATCTCCTATAAGAATTCAACTCTATAAAGAAATGCTTCCAAATATTCCACCTCCACTAGAACCCGTTTTAACACGGTGGGGAACATGGTTGGAATCCGCTTTTTATATTCAGACTATTTCGTAGATTTAAAATATATAATTAACGCATTTTACGGATGAAAGTTCCCAAATCTCTGCTAAATGCTAAACAAATTTTTAAAAACAACATTCTTCAGCAGCAATTTTTATTCATTAAATCAAATTTTATTGCTTCAAAAAACTATTACTCAATTAGAATCATCAAAGTTGTCCTTGATGGAAAGCATAGCCTTAATAAAATAAATTAGATCAGCTTGTCTAAATGTTAAATGTCTGTGTTCTGAAATTCAGAAGTTCTGAACGCCATCTGGTCCAGGAGATTTCCAGTTATGAAGCTCTTTGATAATATTTAAAACTTCTTCACTAGTGAAGGGTTCGTAGGGAGCAGTAACGTAGTGTTGGCAGTTGTGCACTGTATCTTCGATCCATCCAGCGTTGGTGTTAAGAGCAGCTGGCGTGGAAAGAAACTCATGGATTTCTTCTCGGCTTGGGTAAGATTTAGTGGCACTTTCTGCAGTAGAATTAAGTTTCCGATAGAACGCCTTCTCGGCATTTTCAAAAAGCGTATTGTCAGATTTTCGTTTGTTACCAATTTTGTATCTTCTTAGTCGGCCTGAGTAAACGGAAAGCTTTTGTTTTAATGTATCCAGGCAGTGTTGTGCTGTGTTGTTTTCTGGATTATATTGTGAGTGTCTTGCGGTGATTAGCATTATTTCTTCAGCTCTTCTGATTACTTTTCTACTTGTTGTTCCTCGAACATATTCCGTGATTTGACCAATGTCCCTACGTAATGATTCAATTTTAGTTAGCAGCCGTTTTTCCCAAGGTGCAACTCGTTATCTGTCCCTTCGATATTAGTACCCTGTTGTGTTCTGGTCTTTCTGTCGCAATTGTTGTTGCTGCACAGTAAATCAGCGTGTGCATATATTCCAATGTATGGGCTTCTACGACATAATTGGGCAGAACTCTATTATTGTTATTATTATTATTACAATTTTTGAAAAAATCTTTAGTGCCACCTTTAACATTTAGACATTTAACATTTAGACAAGCTGATCTAATTTATTTTATTAAAGCTATGCTTTCCATCAAGGACAACTTTGATGATTCTAATTGAGTTATAGTTTTTTGAAGCAATAAAATTTGATTTAATGAATAAAAATTGCTGCTGAAGAATGTTGTTTTTAAAAATTTGTTTAGCATTTAGCAGAGATTTGGGAACTTTCATCCGTAAAATGCGTTAATTATATATTTTAAATCTACGAAATAGTCTGAATATAAAAAGCGGATTCCAACCATGTTCCCCACCGTGTTAAAACGGGTTCTAGTGGAGGTGGAATATTTGGAAGCATTTCTTTATAGAGTTGAATTCTTATAGGAGATTTGAGGAATACTTTTTTATGCTTGATATCAGGGAGTTTACAAATGGAAGGTTTTTTCTAATTTCTTCCGCAATTCTGTTATATTTTTTATTTTTAAATATTATCAAACTTGGTCCTGCCTTGACCATATATGGTGCAGCATCGGATAAAAAAAGCAATTATTTATGGCTAGAAATTGTGACACGAATTTCCTTTGAAAGAAGTATTCATGATTGCTTATCACCAATAATTAATCACACTATTTCTAATCCACAGGAAATACCATCTTTCCTAACCCAGGGAACAACTTATTTAATTTCCAAAGATCAAAATAACACCCAAGATCCAACCAAGTACCGCCCAATTACTTGTCTTCTAACTCTGTATAAATTGGTCACATCCTGTGTAGCCCGGCGTATCAACCAACACTGTGCTCTAAACAATATCATAGAGCCTCAACAGAAAGGATGCGCTAAGGGTTCCATGGGCTGCAAAGAACAACTTATCATCGACTCTTGTCATTTCTAACAAAGCATATAGCAAAAAACGGAATCTCTTTACTGCTTTCATCGACTACAAAAAAGCGTTTGATTCAGTGCCACATGAATGGCTTATAGATATATTAAAAATATATACGATGATAACATAGTGACCTTTTTAAAACATATCATGTCAGATTGGAAGACAAAAATTCACCTCAAAATACCTGGTGACACATCAAAACTGACACAGGTTTTAGCATCAAAAATAACACTACTGTTGTTGCAAAGCTTAATCATCTATTGTATATGAATGATTTAAAACTATTAGCTTCCACTCGAAGCCACCTGGATCAGATGCTAAAAACAGTAGAAAATTTCTCTAATGATATTAGTATGCACTTCGGTCTTGACAAGTGCCGTGTCTTAAATATAATCAAAGAAAAGGTTCAGCCCGGCAGATTCGATATGAAAAACGGCCAGAACATCGAGGTCATGGGTGAAAATGATATGTATAAATATCTCGGAATAAAGCAAGCGCGGAAGATTGATCATAAGCAAATGAAAACTGAGATAACTATTGAGTTTATACGAAGGGTAAAACAGCTGCTTCGTTCACACCTTAACAGTAAAATTTGTTTAAGGCACTAAACACCTACGCATGTTCCGCGCTTAGCTACTAATTTGGTATTGTTAAGCGGACAAAAACGGATACCTATAGAAAATCTTCAGCGAAAAGTACGAACACACCTCACAAAAGCACAAAAACACCATCCTCGAAGTGCGGTAGAAAGAACAACCGCGGTATTTAGGAGGACGAGGACTTATGGATATAAGTGAGCAACTAGAAAAACAAATTACTTAAATACAAAAAAAAAATAATTTAAGAACTTATTTTCAGATGCAAGCTGAGACATCTACTCTACATCGCGCGATTTGTGTAGTAGATGATACAACACCGATCAAACTGAGGGAACCAGAAATGCGCATAAACCATCTTACTAAGGATGAAAAAATGCGCACCTGGATTGGTAAACCTCTGCAAGGGCGACATCCCAATGACGCCAGTCAAGACCAAGTCGACAATATAGCGTCGAACTATTGGCTGACATCAGGAAAGATGTTCCCTGAAACAGAAGGTTCACTACTGGCCATTCAGGATCAGGTTATACCAACCAAAAATTACCTGAAATATATCGTCAAAGACCCTCAGGTCCAAAATGACAAATGCTGATATGGATGTCAAGCTCAGGAAACCATCCAACATCTTACCGGGGGCTGTCAGGCATTTGCTGCAACTGAATATAAGGAAAGGCACGACTCAGTAGGAAAGATAATTCTCAAAGAGATAGCTATCAAACTGGGATTTCTTCAAACAAAACATCTTCCATATTATCAATACGTTCCTGAGAGTATACTTGAGAATGGCAACTACAAGCTATACTGGGACCGCACTCACCCGCGTGCTCACAGACCAAACAGTGGCACATAATAAACCAGATCTCATACTAGTTAATAAACTAAAGAGACAAACAATATTAATTGATGTGGCGATACCCAACAACAATAATATTCGTATTAAACAGAACGAAAAAATTGCCAAGTACAGGGATCTGGAAATTCAAATACGAGAGAATGGAAAGTACCCACACAATACCTATTATTATCTCTACTGCTGGAGTCATTCCAAAGAACCTCCTAGAAAACATAAAAAAGCTAGGTCTGAATGAACATCTCTACAAGATCATGCAGAAAGCTATACTACTCTCAATGTCCAGATGTGTACGAAAATTTTTGGGAGATACTCCAGCATACCAAGTCACCTAGGGCTCGATAACACGGAAAGAGTCCCACCAGAGCTCAATCCTTTTGATACCGTAGGTATCTGGGATGAGTGAATTTTCCCCTTAGAGGGAGTGTGAGCCGTATGGCTAAATCTGGAAATAGAGTTTATTTATAACAAAAAAATTGTGTTACAATATATATTTACATATTTTATACAATTATATATAATGAGATCTTAACGGAAATTTTCATATATTGTCATTTTGACAGTTTTGCTAAATAAATAATCAGCTGGATGTATTTTAATGATAAAGGTAATTAAAAGTACCGTAGAAAAACCGACAAACTTGCACATATTCAAAACGTGATTGAAATGTTCATAAGTAATTGTTAAAAACACTATAATCCCAGTTATTATCTTACCGTTGATAATTAGTTAGTGTCATTTCGTGATGTGCTTTCGACGTAGGAATAGTTTCGTGTTCAGTTAAATCAGTTATACTTAAAATAAATTAGCATTAATATAGTTTGTTGCACTACCAATGTCTACACCTGACTGCATCCAATTATCTGGTAACATCTTTTGTAAATCTGGGTAATGGTTAAATTTATTCCATTATTGATTATTAAACATTTATTTACAGGGTGTTAAAAACTTAGTTTCAATTTTGGATTATTCAATATATAATATGAGGCTTATTTTAAATGGAATACCATGGATATTAATTAATCGTAATACTAAAAAAAGTTTCCTCTTTTGAATGGTATAAAGATGTCCTATACTTAAGTCTCATAGTTTTTGCGTAATTTACAATTATTTAAACTCTTCATCGGTGTACATATTGATTTTAAAACAAAAGATATAGTTAGTTAATCTCATTGTATGGCATTGTCATTTTCTGACATTACGGTCTGGTAATTGTCAAAATATAAACATTCGCGTGTAATGTTTAACTTTCATTGTTCCTAAAAATGAAGAATTACGCTATCCATAAAAGATTCGATGGTACTTTGCATTGGAGAATGTTTGGTAAATTGTCTCTTAGCTTCTAAAGTTTATGCTCAAAAGTATCCTGATAGAAGACACCCACAAAAGGAAGTTTTTGAGAGATTGCTTAATAGATTCCGTGCTACTGGTAATGTTGCATACGAAAAGGTAAATAAAAATAAACCAGTTATTGGTGACAACGTTAACGAACTTAATGTCCTGCTTTCTGTTACGGAAAACCCAAATATTAGTACAAGAAAAATTTCGGGTGAATTAGAAATTAGTCAAACTAGTGTATGTAGAATACTTAAGACCAACCACTTTCATCCGTATCACATTCAACTTCACCAGCATTTGACAGAACAAGATTATGGTAACCGTTTAAATTTTTGTTTGTGGACTTTAGATAAAGTTGGAAATCCTGATTTTTTTAAAATGTATTATTTATAGACGAATCGACTTCTCATAATAATGGTCTAGTAAATAGACATAATTTTCATTATTATGACACAGAAAATAAACATTTATTTCGAACTGTTGATCGCCAACACCGATGGAGTGTTAATGTTTGGGGCGGCATTATGGGCGAGTACGTTATCGGCCCGTATTTTTTTGACGGACATCTCAATGGGACAAATTTCTTAAATTTTTTAAAACAAGATTTTTGGACACTGCTTGAGAACCTTCCACTTAGCCTACGAACAAAAATGTGGCTCCAGTTGGACGGAGCTCCTACTCATTTCTCACGTGATGTTAAGAACTACCTTAACAGAAAATTTACAAACAGATGGATAGGTAGAGGTGGTTCATATAATTGGCCCCCTAGGTCACCAGGACTGACCAAGATGGATTTGTTTAAATGGAGTTATATTAAAAAAATTGTATATGCTACACCTCCTACTACTAGAGATGAAATTAAGAATTACAAACGCGTTTGCTTTAATAACTCCAGCTATGTGAAATAATGTAAATAAATCATTCGAAGATAGAATCGCTTGTTGTATTGCACAAGATGGCCAGCAATTTGAACATCTGTTACATACCTGAACATGTTTTACTTATAGTAAGTTTTGGATTATTTTGTATTATTTATGTTCATTATTCATTTTGTAATAGTTTGTATTATTTGTTTTATTAAAATTCTTTCTGTTTCGTTATGTATTTAATTGCTTTCAAAAAAAGAGTGTGTGCTCGTAAGCACGTAAGAAGTTATAGGTACATCTATTATTATGACTTCAAAGAAATAAATATATTTTACAGTTTTATTTTTATTTAAGTATTAAACTTATTTTAATACTTAAAATAATACAAAAAATTAAACATAACGTTAATATCTACGTCATTTTTGAAAACTGTAACCTCTGCGCAATTGCCTTTCACTTTATGAATCGTAGAAAATCTAAAAAACATCAGATTTTCAACAAATTTTTTTTCTTTTCATCATATTTTAATACTAATTATCCTATTCCCAACGAATACAAATCCAAAGACATAAAAATGTATTCACAAAAAATGTATTTACAACTACACTGGTTTCGTTTATTCCAATATGTCAATATGATGGGTTTAAAAATCGAAAGTAACAATTATAAATATTTGAAATCGATTTCCGTTTAACAAAATTTTAAATTACAGCAGAACTATCAGTCCTAGTTATAGGACATCCGTATATCATTCGGAAGAGAAAAAAAATTTTAATTTAATATTTCATTAATATACAGGGTGTTCCATTTAAAATAAGACTTATATTACACATTGAATAATCCAATAATGAAACTACAAATTTTGAATACCCTGTAAATAAATGTTTAATAATTATAATCATGAAATACATTCGATTAATATCCAGCTATTTAGATCTATGAGTAATTTTATTAGAATTGCTTAAATAAATTAAGAATGAGTCCTTGTTTAAAGTTTTACATTTTAAGAAAATTCGACATAAATCGGAACACTCTGTACATAGGTATAGAGAAATCTTATGAAACTACACCTTATTTTTTGCAGACAATTAGAAAATCCAATAAAATACAGGGTGTTCCATAAGAAAAAATATAACTTTGAAACGCCGCGCTTTATTGTGACACCCTGTACATTTCAGAATAATTTTAAAATGTAGCCTTTATCAACCTACATACTATACATTTAAGATTTTTTCAAAATCTTTTACCGTTTCGCTGTAATCTTCCGTCTCATTAGTGGTACTCACCCTGTATATATATATATATATATATATATATATATATATATATATATATATATATATATATATATATACATTTACTATTTCAACAATTTGTAATTTTGAATGATTTGTCCCAACAACCGGCAGAGGAGAATAAGAAAGTTGACAAAAGAGAAAAAAGCTCAAATTTGATCCCTGCATTATATCTGGACTGATAATACTGAAATTAGGCGAACAATAGTGTTGTCAAAGATGAATGAATTATTTCAGCATCCTACAAAGGAAGCGCTGCCGTCAGTGCAGCAAAATACGAAAGGCAACAATACTTGAATGTGAGTTGTGTCCTGAAAATCCTGAACTTTGTACAAAACAGTGTTACCATAAAATGTCTAAGATTTAGCACATTTTAATTGTAATTTCTTTTGTTTGTGTAATAAATAAACCTAACATTTATGTATATAATTTTTTTGATGACATCTTAGCATCACGGATCCGTGGCACTCAGTCACTTTATACAATTTTCGTTAGTACATTTTTTTAATAAATGTTAGCTAGTTAAGTAGTTAAGTAAAATGAAAACCGATGAGACTGTTGACTCTTTTAAAAGATATGAGAAAGACATATGAAAGGTAGAGCAAAGGCGTCTAGAATCTTGTTTTAAACTAATGTTTCTTAACTATCTAAATAGTAATTAAAATGTTTATGAGGTTTTAAGAGGAACTAAGTCTAAAAAAATCAACTTACTTTGCTTCTGGTTTCTTTTTCTGCATCTTCTTAGCAAATTTTGCTCTATTTAAAGCTAAGGTTTCTTCGTCAATAAGTCCATTCTTCTGAGCTTGAGGTGACGGAGGTTCAAGAGTTTTTTCTAAAATAGTAATGAAATATAATATATATATATATATATATATATATATATATATATATATATATATATATATACATATATATACGTGCCTTATGTGACAATACGACACATAAGGCAGGGAAAACGAAAGGAAATAAACGCAGTAAGAGATACTTCAAACCAAATACAAATAAGCCCAGAACAAATAGCTAGGGTATGGAAAGAATATTAAGAGAAAAAATTTGATACCGAAATGATAAAGGAAGACAATATAATCAATGAAGGCGAAGAAAACACAGAGCCAGAGCAAATAAGTAGAGAAGATGTAATAGAAGGATTATCAAATATAAAAAAAGGCAAGGCAGGTGGAGATGATGAAATTGAACCGGAAATTGGTAAAACCTGGTAAAATACATGGGAGAAGAGGGAATAAACTGGCTATGGAAAATATATAAAGAGGCGTGGGAAAAACAAACAATCCCTAAAGACTGGCAAACAATATCATCGTGCCAATATACAAAAAAGGAGAACATGTAAACTGCGACAACTATAGAGCAATATGTCTGTCAGCGGTATGCTTTAAAATATGTACGAAAATAATAGAGAAGAGACTGAGACAAGAAGTAGAAATGGTATTGGGAGAAGAACAAACGGCATTTAGACCGGGAAGACAGACAAATGACAACATATATATCATTAGAAACCTAATAGAAAGAAGCATAGATACGGGGGAAAGCTAGTATTAGCATTCATAGACCTAAGAGAAGCATTTGACACGATAGAAAGACATATTACAGGGAAATGCTTGAGGAAAATAAACATACCTAATGCATTGATAAAAATTATAGAAAGTACTTACAAAGAGGTAAAAGGAAGGGTACAAATAACCGGGGAAAGATCGGAAGCATTAAATTGGAAGAGAGGTATTAAACAAGGAGATAGTCTCAGCCCTTTGCTATTCATAATAGTAATGAACGAATTGATAAGAAACACTAGAGTCAGAACTAATCAACTACAGACAATAATAGGATACAACAGATTACAACCGGTAACAATAGAGTCCTTAATGTATGCAGACGACATAGTACTAATAGCAGATTCCGAGAATAAAATGCAGAAACTAATGGATGTATGGGTAGAACAAATAGAAAAACTTAAAATGGAGATAAACGAGGAAAAAAGTAAGATAATGATAATCAGCGGCAAAGGAGATAAGGAAGATAATCAAATAAAGATAAAATGTAAAAACTCAGAATTGGAAATAATAACAACTTACGAATACCTGGGAAGTATAATAACTAATGACGGAAAAATAGACTGAGAAATAACAAATAGAGCAAAGAAATCAAACGAGTTATATTATGCGTTAGCCCCAATAATGGGAAAAAGAGAACTTGCACGAGAAACAAGAATAAAAATATATAACACAATAGTGATACCGACTGTGCTTTATGCAAGTGAAAACTGGACAATTCTGGAAAAACATAAGAGCAGGATAAACGCAATGGAGATGAGACATCTAAGAAGGATAGTTGGAAAGACAAAATGGGATAGATTAAGCAACGAGACTATTAGGAGAATGGCCAACCAGGGACCGATAATAAATAGCAAAGAGGCAAATGAACTGGTATGGGCATCTGATGAGGATGCAATCCAATAGAATAACAAGAAAAATTTATGAAGCAAAAAACATCAGAAAAAGAAAAAGAGGCAGACCAAGAAAAAAATGGATACAGCAAGTAGTAGAGGCGGGAAAACTTAAACAAAAATCACTCGAGGAATTGAAAATAACGGCAGGAAACAGAAAAGAATGGAAGAAGTGGGTAAATGGAAATTAAAATAGCTAGCCCAAATCCGACACCCTGATAGGGTAAAAGGAAGGGGAGAAAGAAAGAAAGATATATATATATATATATATATATATATATATATATATATATATATATATTTATATATAAATATATATATTTATATATAAATATATATATATATAAATATATATATATATATATATATATATATATATTTATATATAAATATATTTATATATAAATATATATATATATATATAAATATATATATATATATATATATATTTATATATAAATATATTTATATATAAATATATATATATATATATAAATATATATATATATATATATATATATATATATATATATATATGTATATATATATATATATATATACAGTCTAGGTAAAAGTTTATGATCGGTATGGACCGTACGTGAGATGGAGTGAGAAACATCTATTTAAAAAGAGAGAGGTATATTAGGTCAGCCCTTTATATCATCGAAAATGCATTAGTCGAATTGGTTTTATTTGACCTGTTGTCTTTTTAGCATTTTTTAACAATGTTCTAAGATAATCACATTTGGGTGAATTGGTTTAAATGGCAGCTTACTGTTTTTTATTGGGAATATGCCACAATTTTCCTTTACAATAAGTTTAATTTAACATTTATTAATGTTTCATATTAATAAATATATATATATATATATATATATATATATATATATATATATATATATATATATATAAAGTATGATTTCCGAATTGGAAATTGGAAATCTAAACATCACAATAAGCCTTATTTTAAAGTCACATTGTGCCTTATTCTCAATAAAAATAATAAACTGCATTATGACGCCACAATAAAAAAGCTTCATACAAAATTATTTGGCAACTTCGAGGCGCCAAAGTAAGGACACTGTAGTAACGAACAAAACACCAGAACAGAACTAGTTTGTTATGCCATGCATATTGCATGGTTTATAGTGGGCTGGTCTTTCATAAAACATAATAAATAAAGACAGTACTAGTAAAGGATTAGGAAGGAGCAGGTGTATTATATTAAATTTAAACTGGACGAAAAATTAAGTCTTTTAATTAAAAATAAGATATTATTTGGTATTTTCCAAATAATATCTTTGAAACCATATTTTCGTTTATATTTTTTGGAGGTACTTAGTAGGTGTGAAAATAAAATTGAGTTCTATAAAAATGAAATCAAATAAAAAATAATTCCAACACTACTGTTGAAATCAAATAAAAAATAATTCCAAACACCAGATTCACACAACACAAAAATACACACCACATGTTAAAAATGAATAGTAACGTGATAGAACAAGTAGAATAATATCAGTACTTGGAAAATTGATCAAAGTTATGTTCATACCGCAGAAATAATCAGGCAAATAGAGATTGCCAGATCAGCATTTATATGAATGAAGACACTTCTAACACACAGAAATATAAGATTGGAAATCAGACCATTCAATGTTATATATTTTCAATATTATTATATGAAGCTAAGAATTGGACATTATAAAATGCAATTTAAAAAGAATCAAGGCTTTCAATCTCTGGTTATACCAGAGTATTAAATATATCATAGACTGATAGAATTACAAATAAAGAAGTACTGGGGAAGGTTGGTAAAGATACAGAACTAATCACCACTATCATCATCATCATTGGCTCCACAACCCATGGTGGGTCTTGGCCTGCTCAAGGATAAGTCTCCATTCTCTCCTATTCTTTGCCTTGGCTTTCCAGTTTCGTACTCCCAACATTCTCAAGTCTTCCTCCACCTGATCCTTAAATCCTGCTCTGGGTCTGCCTCTTCTTCTCACTCCATCTATTCTTTGGTTATAGATATGTTTTGGTGGCTTCATCTCATTCATTCTCTCTATGTGACCTAACCACCACAGCTGGTTTATTTTGATGGACCTAATAATATTAGGATTTTTCATACAGGCAGTAAAGTTCAAAATTATAGCATCTACGCCATAATCTACCCTCCTGTACTCCTCCATAGATATGCCAGAGGATTTGACGTTCAAAGCATCTTAAATGTTCTTCATTGCTCTTCATAGCTCTTTGTCATCATCCATCTTTCCGACGTGTAGGTGAGGATGGGCTTGATAAGAGTTCTGTATATCACTAGTTTTGTTCTTTTTGTAACTAGGCTTGTTGTTACCACTATACAGACCAGAAAACTGTAATACCTAGGTTACGTGACGAGGGGACCAAAATAATTAAAATTCTTTTTAATTTAAACCTGCTTAGAATAAATATATATGATGACTAGAAACAAATTGATGAAGAGTTGTTAAGTCATGTGAAGATTGTTATTTCATGAAGCTATCTTATGGACTTGTGGCACTAGAATTATAGATTAAAACTATAGATTAGGGAGCTATAACTAGTAACAATAAATTTGTACAAAAACTTTAGCAATTACCTTCAGGACTGAAGTTCACTTCCTTTTTTTTAATTAATTTCTGTGGTTTTTCTTCACCCTTCCTTTCTATCATAGACGACACAGTCTTTTTAGATTTAAAAGACTCCTCAAAAGTCCTCATCTGTTTCGGCTGCTTTAATTGAACCTTGGACCAATTTTCAGCTGACTTTAATGTGGAATTATAAGTATCCACAAAACTGAAATCTTGAAAATACAACTTCTCAGTAAGCTCATTTTTATACTTGTCTCTGAATTCAAGATGAATATCATTTAGAAATTTGTCTACATAGGATAACTGCAGTATCTTTTGGTATGCAACAACAAATACCAAATCAAATTCATTATCTAACTTATACTGAAGAACTAACCCATCATGGTCGAATGTTTTTACACCACTCCTTTCCTAAAAATACATTTTTATATTAAACTTTTATGGAGTAATAATTTTACATCAGTCTGGGTGAGAATGAAAGAAAAGCTTTTTATGATCTTTGTAAAGTGATTTGAATGCAGATGTGGGTTAATTGATGAGATGGTATCAAGTGATACATGGAGAAATAGGCTTTGATACTACAATTTATTTTGGAAATGATATGTTGGATTAACAATAGAACTATTGTTAATCCAACTTATCACATATAAGAGCAGACAAAATAATTCTAAAATAATGACAAGAAATAATGATACATGTAAATGTAAGAACAGTAAGGTAATAGCTGGTGAGATTATTTTAAGTTGAATAAAAGTAAGGGAAGATAGAAAGGAAGGGATGTATTTATCAGAACAAAAGCAGTGGTTTTACATTGATGTAGTCTTGCTTTTTCAGAAATTTAAATAAAGTATTATAAGCACCTATAATAAGTCTAAAAGTAATATACTTACAATATATAACAATTGGTATCAAAGAGAAAATAAATTATTAAGGATATAAGTAAAATACAGCACAATTAAAAATTAAGCAATATATTTTAACTTTTAAATCCTTTTAAAAACCAAATTTTAAGAGCAACTCTAATGTCTAAAGTTTTTACACAAAACAAAATCAAGTATACTGAACCCATACTGCCCATACTTTGTAACATATTTTGTAATTACAATGTAAATATTTACCTGTAAAATGACATTCTTTATTAAAGCATTAACAGAAGGAGTGAATATTTGATTTGTACTTTGGAAGCACCATAATACTATGCCTCCTTTACTAAAAATTGTAAATAAATCCAACATTATGCCCAATGCAGTAATTGTTTTTTAAACTAACACGTCACCCCCTGACAAGCACGTCCCTGTGAAAACTGTCACTTTGAAGTTTGATAATAAAAATGTCATTTTATTCGGGAACACGTGGTTTTATTTTAAATAACATAGGCATTTTCTGAAGTCGTGAGTCTTAGTATAATAGAAATTAAGTGATGACGCCATAATCAGTAATTCTATTTTCTTAAATATATTTTATAATACTGATAATAATGGCACAGGATAATAAACAATCAGAGTGCCCACTATGCTTGAAAAAAAAGTATGCGCATCTCATTCGCGCAGAAGGAATCAGCCATGTTTTAGTCGGAACCAGTGCTGTTCAGTGACATTTTATTATGTGTGCATAGAAAAATTAACCAGATTTAATTTATTTACGGCAACTTTAGATATATTATACACTATTTTATTCGTACTGTTAGTTGAAGAAGAGATTAAATTATTTCAAAATGTACTAAATTATTAATCTCTAGAAATTTAAATTACAGTTCTGTCGTAGCTTGTCACAAATTTCTCAATTCGAGTCTATGTTTCTGTTTAAAATATGGCGATCATCGTGTGCTGACAAACTTCAAAGACGGCATCTGAGAATGGGCATTCTGATCGTTATTTATTCTGTGATAATGGAGTACCTAATTTTAAAAACCTTTCCAAAGATTTCTAATTTGTGTTGTGTATTTGTCCCATGGACATATTGGTTTTTTAATTGTTTGAAGAATAAATAAGAACTTTTGGTTATGAATATTCATTCTGTGCGATTGATATTATTTGTTGTTCGTGAATTTGTGAGGTACGAATATCAAATTAGTAAGATATTTACTATGAATGTTCATATTTTAAGAATATCTTAATGTATGATTAAAACTTTAATTATTTTTTTACTGTATTTTAAGGTATTTTGTTGTTTTTATTAGGGTTATTTCAAAATAAATCAATAAATCATTGAATTTATTTACGAAGTTGAAAAATATTTAAGTTAATGTTTTATTCTTTTTTCGTTGCCAGTGATTTTATCCTGTTAAATACTAAAGATATTCGTTTTCTCGTACTTTAAGTTTTTATATATAACATTTTATTAAAACCTTTCTATCAAATTCATTCGATTTAATTCCACTTGATTTGTTTTGATTCGATTCCAACCTTCGTCACGTAGATAGCACGCAAAGAAGAAGAAACGAGAAATCATAACCGATCTCATATGATAAATCATATAGTGTAACATCGACTTTACACTACATGATTTGTGATAAGCATGTCATAGGTGGTCATACTCATAAGGCTCGTCATAGCTTGTCACAGGAGAATAGGACGGTACCTATTCCGCATGATAAAATCATATGATTTTCGGTAATAATACCGGTAATACCAACATAATTAAAATACCGCGCCTTATTCTTATGTCAATTCAGCGACATTCCCTTACTGAGAAACAACATCCTGTATTTATTAATTTTTTGTTTGTTGCATTGATATTGAGCCTATTGTCATTGTGTGCTATTGTCTAATCTGTGCTATCGTGTCGTATTTTTCAGTGATTATTTAATTTATTTCATTTTTAGTTTAGCGTTTTAGTCACAATTTTAGTTTAGTTTCTTTATTAATTATTTTTAATTTGGTATAATATAAACACTAAATTCGATATACCCCGTCCACTATTTCTTCGTAAGAGCCACCTGTGAGGCCAAAGGCGTCTGATCGTTTTCTTCTTACTATTAGCTGTAAGCAGTTGTTGCCGGCGTATTATTATTAAAACTCGGGAAGCCAATGCAAACAAAGATTTATTTTTCCATTATAATAGTTTAAAAATCTAATAGTTGTTACCTATACTGTGTCTAATATCTTTATAACCATTTATACAAAAAGAAAAATCAACAAAACCTCATTGACACATATCATAACTTATAATTCAGTGTAAACACGATTTTTTGAAACATAGAAACGAGGAATCATACTAAATATCATATGATAAATCATGTAGTGTAAAGTCGACTTTAACTCTACTTGTTGACGTTGACACTGGTGTAACTGACAGGTGGTACCAACACTTAACTCATCATAAGAATAAGAATATAGAATTGTAACACCAACAAACAGTATATGAATGAAATAAAATAAAATCCTAAATTAGTAGGTATATAAAGTTTGCAGTAAACTGGCAATTATTTGTTTTGTTTATGTAATAAAAATAATAATTATAAAGTATTGGTAACCTGTGGGAGTTTTTATCAGTTCTTCTATCAGGCGCGGCCCCCTGCGAATGGGGGATACTCTCTAGGTATTTTTAGCACTGATACCCAGAGGGTAGCAGGGTTACCTGCCGTGGAACAAAAACCGACACCTGGCAGTAGGTATAAAATACACACCCATGAAAATGGAGGATACTAATTTATGTTTAGGGTCGCTGCCTGTGGATCGCCAGGGCACGTCTGGAGCCGGCGCTGGACGTGACAGCATGCGGGACGTCGGTGGCAGGGTGTTGAGGAGGCGGGCCCCTGTCATACAATCAGCTACAGCCCAACAACAACAACAACCACAAGTGAGCCAAACAACAAGAGCTCCACCCGCTGAAGGTGCTGCGCTGGAACATCAGCCGGCGCTCACTCAACGAGACGACCTAGGCAGCGCATGAAATGGACTGTATCTATAAATGAAAACATTTTGCGTTTCTATTACAAGGTGACGAACCTCGGTCGAGAAACGATCGGCTATCGACAACTGTATGCCGAATTTTGCAGGGAGTACCTAGAGATTCAAGTATCTGAACAGCGAATAGCAGATCAATACCGGGTAATTATAAGAAATAATCTTATCCAAGAGGCTAGACGCGATACCATCAGAAGCGAAGTCGAACGGGAGATTCATAACCAAGAACTAGTTGCGGATCAAGTCCATAATGAAATCCCCAATGAGCAGATTCCTGAGCCCCTCATACAAGAAACTCAATCTGTTAATACGCAGCAGGACAACAATGAGTTACACGATAGCCTAGTAAGAGAAATGGCACGTGTCGTACAAGAGTTCAATGGTACACACCCACTTAGCAGACCATCGCTACCAAAAATAAACTCTTGCAAGAATTTAGGTGCGCTTTAGAATTTAGTGCTTTACAAATTATGAACACTGAAGTCCTACCCAATTATATCGTGGAAGCCCATACATTAGAATATTTGCTTATACTGATTTACTGTGCAGCCACAGCAATTGCTAATGTTATGGGCATTAAGATCAGAACACGGCAAGGAACTAATATCGGAAGGATTGAAAACAGAATTGCATCCTGGTAAAACAGACTGCTGAGGAAAATTGAATTATTGCGCAGGGATATTGGACAAATTACGGAATACATCCGAGGAGTAAGAAGTCGAAAAGTAATTAAAAGAGCTGAAGAAATAATTCTGAACACTCAAAGACACTCACAACATGATCCAGAAAACAACACAGCTCAACACTGCCTAGACACATTAAAACAAAAACTCTCCGTTTATTCAGGTCGCCTAAGGAGATATAAAGTTAGTAATAACCGTAAATGCGACAATATACTTTTTGAGCATGCAGAGAAGGCTTTCTATAGGAAACTGAATTCCACTGTAGAAAATGAAAATAAATCCTACCCAAGTCAAGAAGAAATTCATGAGTTTTGGGAAAACCAACTTTCGACGCCAGCTTCTCATAACAACAATGCTGGATGGATTAAAGACACGACGAACAACTAACAACACTGCAGGACTATTCCTTATGAACCTTTCATCACTGAAGAAATCTCGAACATTATCAAAGAGCTTCATAACTGGAAATCTCCTGGACCAGACGGAGTTCAAAACTTCTGGCTAAAGAAGTTTTGGAGTGTTCCTGAGCTTTTAACACTATTTATTAATAATATTTTTTTTAATTCACAGGAAATACATCATTTCTTACTCAGGGAACCACTTATCTAATACCGAAGATCAAAATAACACCCAAGATCCAGCCAAGTACCGCCCAATTACTTGTCTTCAAACTTTGTACAAATTGGTCACATCCTGTGTAGCCCGGCGTATCTACCAACACTGTTCACTAAACAATATCATAGAGCCTCAACAGAAAGGATGCGCTAAGGGCTCCATGGGCTGTAAAGAACAACATATTATCGACTCCAGGCATACACTTTTATCTCATTTCTAACCAGGCATACACCAAAAAAGGGAACCTTTTTACTGCCTTCAATTACTACAAGAAGGCCTTTGATTCAGTGCCGCATGAATGGCTTATAGATATATTGAAAATATATAAAGTCGATGATAATCTAGTGACCTTTTTAAAGCATATAATGGCAGAGTGGAAGACTAAAATTCACCTTCAAATACCTGGTGAAACCAATATCGAAACTGAAGATATCCCAATTAACCGGGGCCTTTTCCAGGACTCGTTGAGTCCACTTTGGTTCTGTTTAGCGATGAACCCACTATCTCAGCTATTGAACTCCACTGACTCAGGATTTAGCATCAAAATTAACAATACTGTTGTGGCGAAACTTAATCATCTGTTGTACATGGATGATTTGAAATTAATAGCTTCCACTCGAAACCACCTAGATCAGATGCTAAAAACTGTAGAAACTTTCTCAAATGATATCAGTATGCATTTTGGACTAGACAAGTGCCGTATACTAAATATAGTCAGAGGAAAGGTTCAGCCCGGAGGTTTCGATAAGCAAGATGGCCAAAACATCGAGGCAATGGGTAAAAATTATATGTACAAATATCTCGGAGTAAAACAAGCGCGGAAAATTGACCATAAACAAATGAAAACTGAACTAACTTCGGAGTTCTTGCAAGAGTAAGACAACTAAATCGGTCATATTTTAATAGTAAAAATGTGTTTAAGACATTAAATACGTACGCCTGTTCCGCGCTGAGCTACTCATTTGGTATTATAAAGTGGTCAAAAACGGATATAGAGGGTCTTCAGCGGAAAGTAAGAACACTTCTCACAAAGGCACAAAAACATCATCTACGCAGTGCAGTAGAGAGAACAACATTGCAGCGGTATCAAGGGGGAAGAGGACTTAGGGATATAGGTGAGCAATTGGATAAACAAATTGCTAATTTAAAAACTTATTTTCAGGTACAGGCTGAGAGAGCTACTTTACATCGAGCAATTTGCGCAGTAGATGATACAACGCGACTTAAACTGAGGGAACAAGAAATGCGCATCTGGATGAGTAAACCTCTGCATGGGCGACATCTCAATGAGATCAGCCACGAATATGTCGACAATATAGCGTCGAACTATTGGTTGACATCAGGAAAGATGTTCCCGGGGCTGAAGATTTCCTACTTGCCATTTAGGATCAGGTTATTCCAACTAAAAATTACCTGAAATATATTGTTAAAAATCCTCAAGTGCAAAATGACAAATGCCGATATGGATACCAAGCCCAAGAAACCATCCAACATCTTATAGGTGGCTGCCAGGCATTTGTTGGTACTGATTATAAAGATCGATATGACTCATTAGGAAAGATTATCCACCAAGAACTAGCTGACAAACTGAGACTTCTCCAAACCGACCGTCTTCCTTATTATCAATACGTCCCTGACAGAATGCTTGAAAATGACAACTAAAAGCTATATTGGGACCGCACTGTGCTTACAGACCAACCAGTGGCGCATAATAGACCGGATCTCATACTAGTTAATAAAATTACTAGGCAAACAACACTTATTGATGTGGCGATACCCAACACCAATAATTTACGTGTTAAATACAACGAAAAGATCGCCAAGTACAGAGATCTAGAAATACAAATCAGGAGACAAAGAATGAAAAGCACCTAGACAGTACCTATTATTCTATCTACTACTGGTGTTATTCCCAAAAACCTCCTAGAGAACATAAAACAGCTGGGTCTACATGAACATCACTATAAGGCCATGCAGAAAGCTGTACTCCTCGCGACGTCCAGATGTGTATGAAAATTTTTGGGAGAACAAAGTCACCTAGGGCTCGATAACATGGAAAGAGTCCCACCAGAGCTCAATCCTTTTGATACCGTAAGTATCTGGGATGAGTGAATTTTCCCCTTAGAGATAGTGCGAGCCGTATGGCTAAATCTGGGAAGTATTGGTAATAATAGCAGCCATGGGCATTAGTAGCAGGGTGCAATTACACCCCCTTGTCTAGAAAAAAAGGACATAGCTATGTATTGATAGATCCATATTGTATATTAGTTAATAGTATGTGTAGATGCAAATGCACCACCCTGAAAATAATCCTGGTAGCGACCATGATTACAACATTAAAATTTTTGTTATGATAAATGAAGTTTCTGTTTCAGAATGTCCAGAATCAGGATTGAAAAACTACAAGAACTAGATCCCAATCAACTTTATAAATGAATTAGTGGCGCTCCAATGTGAATGCTCTGTCATGTACATCTGAATTTATTGGTAGTAGACATAATTACTGATATTCATTTGTTAAACTTCAGCCAATGGTAACTTGAAAGTATTCTTTTGCCTGATAGGTCACAACCTAGTTTATCAGTTTAAGGAAGCTACAGCATTTGACTCTGATGGTACTTTGACTGATCTGAACTCTCAATATTCAAGTAAAAAAAAAATAAGTTAGATGAAGAAGTTTATTTATTCAAAAATAGGGAAAGCCCTAATACATACAAAATTAATCAATTTATAACATTATTGCACTTACCTCGAGTGGGGTAATTGTGAATATCACAATTCCGTGTAATAAACTCAAAAGCAGGGGCCAAATTATTTAGAATTTTATAAATAAACACCATTGTAAGGTAAAAGACCCTTTGTTGAACTAAAACCCACTGCAGCATGCTAAGCATTGTTGCTATAGGTGTATATCTGCTTCCACCAAGAATGATTCTCATTCCACGATTTTGTAATTTTTGCAACTGGGTCGATTGAT
Source organism: Diabrotica undecimpunctata (assembly GCF_040954645.1). NCBI lineage: Eukaryota > Metazoa > Arthropoda > Insecta > Coleoptera > Chrysomelidae > Diabrotica > Diabrotica undecimpunctata. The sequence goes on along the minus strand of NC_092808.1, from coordinate 108,075,421 downwards.
TTAAATTGAAGAGAAAAATAACTGACGAGCAAAAATCAAAGTAAGGTTGAATAATTGCATTAAAAACTGTAATTTTAGTTGAAGTTGACAAATTTTTAGATATTCTTGAAAAAAAGTATGTTTTAGAAATCTTTTTTAATAGGTATGTAATTAAAATGGTCATTAAAGGACAATAAATTATCCAATTGAAAACCAAGGTACTTGATTGTTGTGATGATTTCTATTTTGTCATTGTCAATTTGAAGATTAATACCTAGTATTTATATAAATATTTGAGTATTTGTATTTAGTTGTTATTATCATAGCTTTTGTTTTTAACACATTTAACTTTAGTTTGTTGATCTTTAAATATTTATTAACGGACTGCAATGCTGAATTCAGTTTAGATACAGCATTTTCTAAGTTTGAATCAAAACATGCAAGTAGGGTGTCATCTGCATACAAACTAACGAAATCACATTTAACAAATAAGTTTATATCATTTAAATACAATATAAACAAAAGGGATCCTAAGACACTACCTTGAGGTATAAGAGGTATTTTACCTCTTATACCTCATTTCTATGTATATACTATTATATACATAGAATATCTATGTATATACTATGTATATACGTATATACTATTCATTGTAAATAGTACTGACATCAGTACAATCTAAATCCCAATCACAAGAAAGTAAATCCATTTGGATTTGATATATTTTTTCCTCGTTAAGACATCTGTAACGTTTACTAGAGACATTAAAATTTTGAAAGCTATTACTAAAACTGACCGATATTATTGAATGATCACTCAACTTGGGAGTTGAATGAATAAAACAACTAACCAGATCATTATTAACAAGAACATAATCAATTAAGGTTTCACTACAATTCGTAATTCTAGTAGGTTCCGTTACTAACTGCTTAATGCCACATTGTAAAAACATGCTTTAATTTTCTGAGTGTAGAAGCTACTACTTAAAAAATAAAAATTAAAATCACCAAGTAAAATACAATTGACATTACTTTTAAACAATTCATCAAAAATATGCTCTAAATTATCTAAAAATACTGCATCAGAACTAGAAGGTGAATGATACATGCCACCCTAAACAATCTTGTAAGAACCAATATCTACTTTAATAAATTTACACCAAAAATTATCTTCTTTAACAAAAGTTTTAGCGGCAGTACACTTAAGGTTATCCTGACCATATAGTACAACACCCCCTGTAGATTGTTTAGATGAATTGCAGCGTATCACCTTATACCCAGACAGAGAAATTTCAGAATCTTCAATTTCACTTGTAACTCGAGCTTCACTAACCACTATTATTTTAGGACAATAACACAGCAGACTTAACTTAATTTGATCCATTTTGTTTAACAAGCTCTGTACATTTAAATATAAAACATCAATATTAAATAATATACTAGGGCTACTTACTAGTTTTTTTGAGATAAAATTATGTCTTTTTTCACTATTGTAGGCTTATTATTAATGAATTTGATTGTTTTAGAATTATCACCTTTCTTAACCATATCATCTAATTGTAATTTGATTTTGTTGAAATACTCTTGCTGAGCTTTTGTTTGATCCAGGAAAATTCTGACATCCGGCACTATCATTAATCTTTTATTTTGGACAACAGTTTTAGCATCTTCAGCTGTATTTAATACTACTTTAATGGGTCTCGTTCTGTTAGCAAATTTTCCCAATCTAAATAGTTTAATATTATTTTTGTTAATATTAAAATCAGCCAAAATATTTAGTACCGCTTGTTTGTTCTCTGCATTACTTTCCGATTGATTATTTTTAACAGATTCATTAACATTATATATAATTATATTCTAAGCCCTATTTTGCCTCTCCAGCATTTAGGAAATAATATCATCTATACCTGGGACAACAGATGTGACATTTTCCTTACGTAGAATTTTATTTATACTTTCCTTAAGCTCACCCACTTCTTTTACCAGAGCTGGTACCTTCTGAAATCCCACTTCACACTCTTCACAGAAAAACTTCAGTTTACGTTTTGTTTTCAACTGCATGCATTTAACTTCAGATGCTGTTAGATTACCACATTCCATACAAAGCACAGTTCTGCATCCATCACAAGCAAAAACTTGATTAAAGTCAAATTGGTTATTACAGTTACCTACAAGAGTTGGGATTGGATGCAAAGGATATAAGAATCATTGCCAATCTGTATTGGAATCAGAGAGCAACAGTACGTCTTCAAAATTCCAACGAAACAGAAGATTTCTCCATTAAAAAAGGAGTAAGGCAAGGTTGTATACTGTCTCCAATGCTGTTCAATTTATACGTAGAAAAAGCCTTCGCAGAAGCAGTGGAAGACTCTAATAAGGGTATTAAAGTTAACGGCATATTTATTAATAACATCAGGTATGCCGATGATACAGCCATAGTGGCAGATAACATCGAAGATCTTCAATGCCTTTTGAATGATCTAACTCTTGCAAGTGAAGCTCGGGGTTTGAAAATAAATATCAAGAAGACAAAATCAATGATTATAAGTAGAAATATAAAAAAAATTTATTAAAATCCTTTGTAAAAGGTATATATTTTTAAAAACCCAAACGGGCTGTGTTAGACAAAACGTTGATAAACACACAGACTGATCACACAATTCCATTTTCATCTAACCACCCCATGTCACATAAACATGCAGCTTTTCACAGTTACATCCACCGCTTAGAAACCATTCCACTTTCAGACATAAACTACAAAAAAGAATTCAACATACTTAGACAAATAGCAGTCAACAATGGATATGATCCCAACATCATCAACAAACTCATCCGCAAAAAACGACTTAAGACCCTGCAGGAGAATGCGTTCCCCAGAGACCCTACCACCAAACCCAATTACGTTTCACTTCCATACTATCATGAAAGTCTTTCTGGAGATATTCGAAATCTCATCCAACGGTCGGTAGAAAACATCCATGTGTCATTTAAAGTACCCAACAATTTGGGTCAACACATATCTAATTCCAAAGATCCCATCAATTATATGGATCGGAGTGGAGTGTATAGATTAAAATGTTCAGATTGCAATGCCTCTTACATAGGTAGAACATGCAGATCACTATCCTCACGTTCTCTAGAACACACTAAAAGAGAAAATACTTCCACTTTCTCTCAACATCTTAAAGAACACAAACACACCCTTAATATCCCAGAAGACGTTTCACTTATTCACAACATCCCCCAAAAAAATTTCCTTAAATTAGACTTATACGAAGACCTTGAAATTCTTAAAGAAAAACAAAAAAGCCCAAATTGCGTCAATCGTCATGTATCCTTCAATCGAGACTTCCTCCCTCTCCATCGCCAACTATTTTCATAATCTTCATCCCCTACTCACTTTTACAACAAAAATCTACATTTATCACTATTTGTTCGCCCAATACTCATCGTCTTTAATCCACTCCAAAAAACTTTTCTGTTAACACATCACACTCCCAATCAGTCCTTATCTCTCTCTAGTAAACCCAAACTTCTAGTCCGACCCACTATACCTTTTGTTGTCCATACTTCTTGTCGGAACCTCCAAATCTTATACTATTCTTCATCTCTTTCAAACAAACCTCTCAGTCCTCATTTCACTCTTCCACACAACCCCCCTAGGGTTTGGTTGCAGCTCTCTGGGGATCTCAGCCTTCTGTATTCTTTCCGTATCCTACATTTTTTCAAAAACACTATAATTTTCTTATTTTTCACTCAATTTCATCAGAGCCACCCTAGAACCATTTCATTTTCATAATTGAGGTTTATATACACCTATAAAATCACCCAACTTATAACTTATCTCTTTATATTTCTCATGTACCTAGTGTTGCTTTATGACAGATAGGGCCTTTCTCAAGTTATAAGTTGAGTAGTATACTTACAACATACTACAAAACCATGCTCCAGCCATCAAATTCTGTTTATTTTATATAATAGTTTAATGAACACCTTAAGACCTTCATATCCATTAAGAATTAAAAACAAATCCCACAACTTAATTACCATTAAAGCTGACCCCATAATTTTTGTTTTACTTAATTCTAACAGAGCCAACCCACAACCATTCCATTTTCACATTTTGGACAATTATACACCTGCAAATCATACAACTTGTAACTTATCCTTTTATATTTCCCATGTACCTAGTGTTGCTTATGACAGATAGGGCCTTTCTTAAGTTATAAGTTGAGTACCATTCTATTAACTTATTAAAAAATAAAAAACCATGTCCCAACCATCAATTTCTATTCATTTCACATAATATAATAAAACTTCCATACCACTTAGTCTGTTAACACCCTATCAGATATTTATTTTCATGTACTTATAACTTAATTAGTTTTACATTTACCAGGTACCAAATGTTGTTTTTTTGACATACAGGGCCTTCTATAATCGAGTAATAAGTTAAATTTCACATGACCATTATACTACAAAAGTTTTATTTCATTCATGTAAGAACACTTTCATATTTTAAATATATTCATTCATTTTCCACCAATATCAAACAAAATTTCTATAACTCAACCTTCTACATGTGTCTATTTTCCATTTTCCAGGTACCAAATGTTGAAGAAACATAAAGGGCCTAAATATAAAAATCTCTTTTTCTTTACACTACCACACACATGCATAGTTGGTTGCCTAACTATAACCACATTATCTTCTCTCCACATTTCATCTCATACACATAAAAATCAATTAAAAAAAAAAAAAACAACAACATTGATGGTTGATACTGTTATATTAATTTAATATTAAAAAATCTATTACTTTAACAAATTTAATTAACGTTGGCTTTTGTCTTAAGTAGACACATACAGTTATATTGACTACTCTGTTACTTGTTCCGTCATAACTTGTCAACATTGTCATTTCAATCAGTTGCTTCCATAAAGTCCTCGTAGACACACCGTCTCAGGACTTGCAACTTCAACGTGGAGTCATATGTCACCATGTTACCTAATCCAACGGTAACTTTAACATCCTAATAATTTATAAAATATAATGTAAAACAAATGTAACTAATTATTTGTTAACGGGTTTTTACCCATGTATTTAGTGGCTACATTCATGTACTCCTAGTAAGTATTAACCACACTTTACATTAACCTTGGTCAAAATTTTAACTTCACGTTCTTTTTAATTAAGTGGTTATATATTTTCTAGGACGCTGATGATGGAATAATGGATTCCGAAAACGTTTTGTCTAACACAGCCCGTTTGGGTTTTTAAAAATATATACCTTTTACAAAGGATTTTAATAAATTTTTTTAATATATGGTATACAGCCAAATACAGGAACGTAGATTCCTTGTGGATAAGTAGAAATGATTACCCCAACGCAAAGATATATGACTCTGGAGAAGAAATCGAACAAGTCAGGCAATTCAAATACTTGGGATGTTTGCTGAATGAGGGTTGGGACCCCGAGAATGAAATAAAGAGCAGAGTTGAACAAGCCAGAAATGCTTTTTTGAGGCTTCGTAAGTTTCTGACTGATCGCAAATTGGACTTCAACCTCCGATACAAGATGCTTAAGTGTTACGTGTGGCCTGTTCTCCTGTACGGAATGGAAGCATGGACGTTAAAGGCCAGTTCCATTAACAAACTTGAAGTGTTCGAAATGTGGTGCCTGCGTCGAATGCTCAGAATATCATGGACGGACAGGGTCAAAATGAGGAAGTACTCAGAAGAGCGGGCTTACAGGATAGGGAACTTTTTAATTATGTAAAAAGTAAGAAGACTGCATACTTGGGGCACATTATACGAGGAGAACGATACACTTTTCAGCAACTGATACTCGAAGGGAAAATAGAGGGTAGGAGAGGTCTCGGACGTAAAAAAATGTCATGGCTGCGCAATATTCGACAATGGACAGGAATCCACAGCTATGAAATGCTTCGCAATGCTGCTAAAAACAGAATTATTTAATCCAGAATATTTAACATCTCACCTGACAAGACGATGTACGGTGGACGCCTACGCAGAAATGCATGGAACCTTAAGAAGAAGAAGGTTATTACAGTCGGCGCATGTATCCATTTTATTTAGTAAAATATAGAACAAATATAGAAAACTTCCTGGACTATACTCACAATCTCGGAACCACTTAGCCTTATCAGCACATTAAGTTTTTATTGGCACTATTTAATTTTATTTTCATCAACTTTTTGTAGTAAAGGAAGGATTCACCATCAAAGTTATTCAATCAAACAGCTAGTTACATTTAAAATTTTCTAGAAATGTACTTATACACAATTTCAATTTTAAGTTGTCAAAAAATTGGAATTTTTTGGTCAGTTTAAACCATAAAACAACACATATTTATGGAGCACATCAATTTAATTGGAAATAAACCTTAACTCATGATGACAACGATGGTGATAATACTGCTAGCGATGATGCTTTTCTTACATATAAAAAGGAATCTTCAGGTCCTCTCTTGTTTTCAAAAATTGCATTTTTGCATTGTAATTAGTAGTTCCATGGTTGGTGAACATTTAACTGTAAAAGATACCTCTATAGCACAGAGAAGAAACCAAAAACGATCTCACATGATATGCAAAAACAATCTCACATGACATATGACATGATGTGCAAATAAGCTGATCTTTGTTTGGAATGTTTTACACATTTTGATTTATAAATAACTGTCTCTTACGAATAAAAAAGTTCTATAAAATGTTTTTTTTATTTATTAACACAATTCCCTTAACCCAGATACTCCTAAAACTTTTTATCTCAAAATTTTTATTAAATTCTGCTATGAATGGCTGTCTACTTCAATTATATACGAGTTTTACAAATAAAATTTTTCATTTAGGTTGGCCGTTTTTTGAGTTATCAGGTGTATGTTATAACCAACAGTAGGAATTCAAGCTACTTAAGGATCAATGATTTCATTATACAATAAATGAAACCAAGTATAAAAATTAAAGTTATTCTTTATTATGGTAACTAAAAAAACATGATTTAGGGTGAAGTGCAACATCGCACTTGTTACATCTGGACGCTGCCTGCTTATGACATACACAACACCTTGTCTGTTTTTCTTGATAAATGACGATATGGTCTAATCTATTGTACCTTGACTCAAAATGTGTAAGTTGACTTTTTTTTGACGGTCCGCGTTTAGTTGTTTTCTTATAGATTTCCAGTAATCCTGACGCTATGCATCTTCTGAATGCTAGGTGATTCATTTTCCCACCATTACTTTTATGCAATTGCCAGGCATTGTACTCTGCCATATCAAGACAATGCTAAAATAAACTAAAGTACCATTTCTTGCTTCTGATACCTATTCTGTATAAGCTCATGTTTTGGTCTGCACGGCTACTCCTCCTATATTTTCATTATATTTTTTTATCATAAATGGCTGTGGGATGAGTATACTTTTCTTTTCTTTCTGCGAATATCTTTTCACCTGTAGGGTTGGCAGTGGTGAAGTAGCATTTGATGCAATAATGTCGTTATTATTGAAGTTCCATTTACATACTATAATATTTTCGTCTTCTACGAGTGAGTATTCAAATACACCCCTCTGATATTTTTTGAAACGCTTGAAATTTTTTAGAGGACAAGCTTTTCTCGAATTGTTCCAGTGCATTTTAAATTTCTTGCTGTTAGCTCATGTAGTAATGGAAGTGAAGTAAAAAATAATCAAAAGTGAAACGGCGCACCTGGATTATCAGATTGCAATTTATCGGCAAATGACAATACGACATTGGCTCCTTATCCTAATTCCTTGTATGTATCAGAAAGTGGAGTTGTGGCACCTTGATAAGGTTTAAACCACTAGAGATATCTCTGTTTTGTGGTTCCGACCCATAGTTTATAGCCCCATCTAATGGGTTTTCCTCAGATAAACTGTTTTGATCCATGCTGCCTATAGTAAGGGACCATCGCTTCATCAACACTGTGATCTTCTTCAAATGTACAAAACATATGAAAATTTTTATTGATTATGACAAATAGCGGACGCATTTTAGCAAATTTATCGCCTTTTGTAATTCGATATTATCAGAAACATGTATATTTTGCATAATAAAACTTAATCTATCTCGCGATATAGCCGAATACACCAACTTACACCCTGCGCCATCGTTGTTTTCCCAGTACATAGACCTTCGAGGAAATGAGAAATATCCACTTAGAAGTAATATCCCAACAAAACACCTAATTTCATTTTGAGTGATATCTCCAGAGCGATTGTGTTAAGATGCAGATAGATTACTAAAATGTGTAATTAGGTCCACAACTTCATCATCAATGAAAAGGGAAAATAACTGTAAAGGCGTGAGAATATTTTTTGGTGCACTTACTGGCTTCCAGTCGGAAAAATTGGGATCAATATTTTGTTTTTTCCAGGAATACTCTCTTTTTTTCTTCGGTTTAGGTTGTGGAGCACTTACACAAAAGCGAGACACACACACACAGACAACAGGAGGTTATCTTCACTATCAGAATCTTCAATTGTAGTATCTTCTGGACCCGAAATAATAATTTCATTCTGCCCTTCATCCTCCAACGGTGCACTATCAAAAACAACTTCAGCTTGTACTTCTAATTGACTACCTGGAAGGTTATTTATGTCAATGTGGTTTTCATCCCTGGAATCTTCGTCGGTATCATATTTTTCAGATGAAGGGAAGACAATAATACCATCAAGTAATGAAGATGGATCTAGGTGTTCAATCTCATCTAATAACTCATTGAGAGTCAATGGTTTCGTCCAATAACTAAAAAGTTACAATATGTTATGACTGAGTAGCATGTTATCCTACCGTATGTTATAACATACAGTCGTTTTTGAGCATTATTTTTCCCAGAAAAAAGAATAAATATTGATAACAGTAATAACTATAGTAAAATATAATCCAAAACGAAAGTAAATGTTAAATCTTTCTGAAAAAATAATGCCATAGTATCCTCAAAATACTTTCTTCCTTTTATCCATTTTGTATATACCACATGCGCTAATATTTATTGCAAATTTTCGACACCCTACTTAGCTAAACGTCGACTGCAGATAAATGCAAACCACTACTGATGCATATTTAAAAAGCAGGCTACGTTGTGACATCTAGTAAATAATAGTAAAAGTCAAATAATACAGGAATTTGTAAAGCGCATGTTTTAATGGACAGTAGGAGTATCTGGGTTAACTAATTCATCAAGCGGTTTATTTTTCAACCAGTGAAATTTTCAAAGTTGTTGGGACAGAAATGGTCCTTTGGTTGAAAAATCCACCAGTTCCTGTTTAACAAAGAAAAAACATATTGAGAAAAATATACATTACTACTCTATTTATACTTGTTTTACATAGTTTTACTGAATATAAGTTTTGAACAACACAAAAAAAAGTGTTTTGTCTTAAAGGGTTAAATGCATTTTCAAACCACCTGCTACAGCAAATTGCTTAAACAATTTGTAAAGTTGTACAGTTTGTCTTCAGTGTGCACTGCTGAATGTGTTTTCACATTATTAACCAGGCTAAAATACTACTACTAATAATACTACAGGCTACTTAAAATAAATTTTGCAGTTTTTATTCAGTGTGCACCCTCAATGTCTTTTCAAATTACTTGCTAGGCTAAACTGCTTAAAACAAAATTCACACTTGTAAGGTTTTTCTCCAGTATGCACTCTCAAATGAGTTTTCAAATTACCTGCTAAGCTAAACTCCTTAAAACAAATTTCACACTTGTATGGTTTTTCTTCAGTGTGTACAATCAAATGTGTTTTCAAATGAGCTGCTTGACTAAACAGCTTATAACAAATTTCACACTTATAAGATTTTTCTCCAGTGTGTACAATCAAATGTGTTTTCAAATGAGCTGCTTGACTAAACAGCTTATAACAAATTTCACACTTATAAGATTTTTCTCCAGTGTGTACCATCAAATGTCTTTTTAATATACATATTTGAGCAAACTTCTTGAAACAAATTTCACAATTGTAACATTCCTGTCTAGTCTGAACTTTTATATGTTTTTTTACAGTTTTTCCTTCAGTGTATTGACTCATATAGTGTCCTTTATGGGATAAATGTTCAAACAATGTTTTCATTATTTTACCTTTGTTCTTCCCAGTAAAACCTAAAATACAAACAAACTATAAACATTTACTACAAGAGAAAAATGAATTCAGATGCCAGACACAAAGTAATAAATGAAGAAAAGCATAATAAAATGCCAGTCAGCAAAAGTGTAGCCAATAATATAATAAATATGTTTTAGGCACCTGCATTTCTGTCTTGTAGATGCATAAGTTGCACCTTTGTGTTAAGCCAGTCTTTGAAAATCAGTAACATATATTTTATATATAATAAGTCAATCACAGATATCAAATGACACAGTATACCATGTTTAACATCAATCCCCACATAATCATCATTGTTTCCTGGATATTTTAAAACTTATTCTTATTCGATCCTATTACTTTTAGCTTGACATCATGTGGTAAACCATGATTTGTAGTAATCCCATCTACACTGACAATTCATCTCAGTCTTTGTCTATCTATTGGTCTAGTTCTCTGAGATGCCATTAATGGAATAGATTATGAAGGTTTAGCTTTAATTTCCTCGAACTATATACCATATTAACCCCAGGAGTTTAATTTTTACAGCAGTGATTAATTCTTAAAGTTTATTCGTTTAGCAAATTCCCATCTGTCAACATAGCACGTGTTGATATTCGCGTCTCATTCGTCAAGAGGCTATTAAATATAATTTATTGCCTTAAGCCAAACAGATTCTCATGTTACAGATCCAAACTTGCTAGCATGTTTAAATTCAAATTGTATTGTGTTGATTTTTAAGTTAATATATTGTGTTATATTTATGTTATAGTTATTGTTAAGTTATTTACTGGCCGTGTTATTTTTTAGAGTTTAGTTTAATTGTGACATAATGATTAAATATCAAGAAATTCTTACTCTAATAGTTTCAAAAGTAAATATTTTTAAAAATGATATGATACACATCAGTATGACCCTGTTTGGCTTTCACATGTGTCTATTGACAATTGGGAATTTGTAAAATGAATACGGTTTAAGTGTCAACCATTTCTTTGTACACATTAGAACATAGTTAAGATATTAATGTGAGGATGCATTCTCCTATATTTGCACTTATTTATTATGTTTTCAAAAGCATAGCTTTTTTATTACAGGCTATGGATGGAATGGATTAATCGATGCAATGGATCATACCAAGGTGCCAAAAATATAAAGAAATGAAACATAATGCCTAATGGAGTCCCAACCGTATTTTTTAATAAAATAAACTAGAAATAAATTAAAACAAAATTTAATCTAATCAAACCTCATTGAATTAAATTAAAAACCGTAGCTCTGTTTGTAAAACCATGCTATGCTTCCCTCCTCAGTTACTCACAGGGTGCCATATCCTGTTTTTAAAAGTTTTCTCTCAAACTAATATTTTTGTATGAAGACAGTCTTCAAATTTAACAGAATGAGAGGGTTAGTTTTGTTTAATTCTTATTAAACTTACATAATGTACTCAGCAAATAAGAGCCAAACAGTATAAACCTGTCTGACATATAATAAAACATAAAAGAAAATATATTTAATATTGAAGAATAGCTATTTTTAATGTGTTGCTTTGTTTGATTGAACTTAAAAAATTAATATAAAGTGAATATAAATTACAAGGCAGCTAACTGTCTAATTTTCAGCATTTTTGGTAAGTATAAAAAAACAGACTAAAGCTAAACAAAAACAGACTAAACACAATAATAAAATAGCATTATTAAATTAAAGCAACTCTCAACAGGATAAAGTGAAAAGATAGATTTGGCAAATATGCTTTTTATTTTTTTTTGTATTGGAGGAAACATATCCTTGCCAGTTATAGTGTACACTTTGATTTTTTTTTCGCATTTTATATTAAGTGATCCATGTGTTATTCATACATTTACAGTGGCATTTTTCAGTCTTTTTTGCAATTGGCTAATGGACTAAAATTCAAAAATTGGTGAAAACTGTACCCTAGTATCTCTTGTACCAAAAAATCATTGGTTCTAGTTTAGTAAGAGAGTACAATCTCTACGGAGATGAAATTTAACTCAATAAATTCTGCTTTACTTGCCGATGATTGTACAATGTTTATTCTCTGGAAAGCATTATTTTTTATGTAATTGCCATTTTTTTGTACTGAAATGTAAGTATATTTCCTTACCTTCTTTGTTGATAAGTTTATTTCCATCTTGTTCTATTTCAGACTTTATCGGAAATTCCTTCAAAACTAAAAAATCATAAGTATCATCTGTAGTACTTTCTAGAATAGATTCTTCCTTAATTTCATATTTAAAGCTATCCAATCCATTATTCTCTATTTCTACTTCATATGAGTCTGGACCGAGTTCTTGTTTTATTACTTCCATTTTATTAAACTTGACACCATGGTCTGTGCCATGACCACGTATTTCAATATTCAATAAATAGAGAGTTTTTAAGCCCCTTATTTCAGTAACGTTAAACGTTATACGTTATTCTGCTCATGCGCATTAACAGAAAAATAACTAATTACTTTATTAGCGGATAAGGTATTCCCTTATTTAGGTAAAGATAAGGTTAACGTTATTAAGGGATTACGTGTTTGTAATGTTGTCAAATTCCATATATCTAAATCGTAAAAAAAAACGAAAAAAAAATTATGAGCTAAATGTCATATGATTTGGAATACGTAAGGACCGAGTTAGTCGAGGAATATCCCTTTTCTTAAATCGAAAATTTAATTCACCATATTTGTCTTTAAATGTTTCCAACTCAAAATGTGGTCTTGATGCAAAAGGTATTACAGGATCAAAAATATTGTGAAGAATTAAGCCTCTTTATCAAATTGTGATCTTTTAGTTCTCCGTGTTTTCGTCGTCTTAATATATTTTCAATATATTCTTTCATTATGGCAAATACTTCAAATTAGAGAAGTGACGATATAACAGGAACTGTTATTAATAACTGGTTACTGACAAATAACAGTGACTAATAGTTATCCAATAAATAAGTTACCAGTTATTCAGTTATTTTTTATATCAAGTCAGTTACTTGAGTAAACGATTATTCTGTTAATAGTATTGCAACATACCGAGCTCAGTCCGGTATTACTCGCTTCTTATGCCTATTTTCCGCATTTTAACTGCCTGAATAACCGTCTACCAGTGAATAACTGTATACCAGAGAATAACAGTCAATATTTTAACGCTAATGTACGTTACTGGAGTAACTACTAAGTAAGTTACTGGAAAGATTAGCGTTAGCATTAAAAAAATAGCCAGTTATTCTGATAGACGGTTATTCTGGTACACGGTTATTCAGACAGTTAAAATGCGAAATCACGTATTACGTTTTTAGAAGCGAGAGTAAGAAATATCCGTAGATGTAGATACCTACGACATAATACGTAGTAATTATTTAGTGACCACTTATTTATCTTTTTGGGAGTATGTATGTATCTAACCTGAATACTGTTAATATCAAACTAAAATAGGTATATATTAATCTTAAGCATCGAGCAAAAAAAAAATTGATGATCTTAAGACAGCAGAATTTAAATTATTCTGCACTTTTTAACATTATTGAAATTTTAATATTTAGACATAAATAAAAAACATTAAAAAATTTTTTCGTTATCAATTGCAAAGATACATTGCAAAAGGTAGAATTCTAAACAATTTCCGGATTCGGAATGTAATTCAAGGAAGGATTTTATTATCCTTTTCTTATTTCGAAATCAAAATTAATGTCAACAAACAATGCAAATTCATTGTATTGTTATATGATGTCAATAATAGAAATAAGGAGAATAACAGGCAATGGATAAATGGATTAGTAATTTTTGTTTGTACCACTCTGTAATTATTTAAAAAACCATTTAATTAGTTAAAATAACACGTAAACATGTGTTCAAGGATTCAATTTTAGTTATATCTAAAATTTTATAAATATTTTTACCTAGAGGTATAAAAATAGACAAATTTTGTTTTATAACCCTTATTCAAGGACAAACTCTAAGCCGGTTATATAAATATTGGGACTTCCAAGAAGAACTTGGTCAGATTTTGACTTGAATAACTTAAATAACTGATAACTGTTTAAAATAACAGTTATCCGAAAATAACTTCCACGGTTATAACGGTTATTTAAAAATAACTTCTAAGCACATCACTACTTCAAATAAAATAGGTTATCGAACTGCTGTTTTATAGGTTACGTTTGTCAAATGTCAATTAACGTTAATTTGTGTTAGCGTAATTTCTGAAAGGATTCAAAAACGATTTTAAGTAAAAACGATATCCCTTATTTCCTACTCAATGCGCATGACAAGTATAACGTTTTACGTTTAACGTACATCAAAAAGTAGAGGGCCTAAAAACTCTCTAATAATTTTATATTTTACCATAACAATCACAATCAAAAAGTCAAATTCTTCTTCTTTCGTTTTATGGCCTCCACCTCTTAGGTACGTGGCAAGCTCATGTATATATTTTCATTTCAATTATAGAAGGAAATTCTCCTCACAGAGATTCTGGAAATAACCATATTCCCTTCAACTATTTTGGATAATTTATAATGGATATTCTAAAATAATTCTATATGTCATGATTTTTCCCGACCTCAATTTTCAATATAAAAAAATAAAGTTGAAAAAAGCTTCTTTTTTTAGATTTAAGCGGTTCTATGGGCTTTGGGAAGCTAAAAATTTGTATGAAGTCATGTTTTATATATATATATATATATATATATATATATATATATATATATATATATATATATATATATATATATATATATATATATATATATATATATATATATATATATATATATATATATATATATATATATTTCTTTGGACTTATGCGTTTTTATTCCCGTTGTTGATTTTCTGCCCACATTTTTCCTTACAGTAAAAAAAAACAAATTTTTATAGTTCGTTTTATTTAGGTTTTCCCCACACCAGCAATAAAATGTAAACTAAAAAAACATCACCTAAACATTCATACCACAAACAACAACAAATAAGTCAATATGCTGAAGAAACCAAGAAACCATATTAAACAAAAGTGTAAAGCTGGATTTATAGTTTGACGCACTGTAAACGTAGACGCACTGGAAAAAGATCAACATAGAATTTTGTGTACTCTTATTTATAAATGAACGTAAACGCATGACGGAACGTAAGTGAAACGCACTGCAACGGAAGAGTTGGCCAACTTTCATCTTTTACAGTGCGTTACTTGCGTCTGGCCAATCAAAAGGAAGAATTTTGTGCTGTCAACCAAAGTGAACTGTCTATCCCGCCCACCATTTTGTAAAGTTGTTTATCAACATAATCGAATTTTGATTTTGTTGATTATTTGTTACAATGAACGTTAAGAATTTATAAAATAATAATAATAAATAATAAAAGAATATTATAGTATCATGGTCACCAACTCTAGCCACTGTTTCTATTCATGCGAAAAAATTCCACTCCGTCGATTTATAAATTGAAATAAAATTTATAGTCCGTTTGTTACGTCTGCAGTGCGTCTACGTCTACAGTCCGTCAATCTATAAATCCAGCTTTAAAGTTGAGATTCAACAAGAATTTTACAAGTGTGGAATTTGTCTTAGGCAGTTTTCTCATAAAAGCAAGTTGACAACGCATAAAAAAATTCATACTGAGGAAAAACGTTATGAGAGTGAAATTTGCTTTAAGACATTAATTTACTACCGCAAACAACTTAAAAATGCATTTGCGAACACATATTGGGGAAAAACCTTATAAGTGTGAAGTTTGCTTTAAAAATCCAGGCATCCAATGAGAAGATGGAACGCATGGTTTTTTTTATGTACTATAGTGGCAATAGCGTCTGGTGAGATCTGTGCTGGTTGTTGATTATTCTGTGGTTGTACATCAACAAATGTGCGTTGACGTTGATGACAACAAAGACATTGACGTTGACATTTGTAATATCCATACCAACACATTATAATAAGCTCATATTGTGCTGCTGTTGTTTTCAACTTTTGTGATAGGTTTTGATTCCGATAGTATAAGTGGTCTGATCAGAAGTGCTTGAGTGTGAACTAAGTTGTAAATTTAATATACATTATTAACATTACTTATCGATATATGAAACATATTTATAGGAATTAAATACAGCACTATATTTATTACTTTATTTTAAAAATTGAATAATCATAACAGTGCGATATTTCTAATTGTTATTTTTCAAGGATATATCTCAAGTTAAATGTAACATTATTAAACTTTTTCCTTTACTTCTCTTGGTATATTTTCAGTGCAGTTTAAGCATTTGTAAAATAAAAAAAACTGCAGCGGTATTATCGATTATTTTAAAAGACTATGTCAAAAACAAGGATGTGCATTATTTACTGAAAATTTTATTAATTCATTGGTGACGTAATTATTAAGGTATGAACTTAAGAAAACATTAAAAATCTGCAACATGGATAACCAAAATTCCTTGAGGTAAGTTATTTTTTTTTTATTTATTTAAACATCACTTTTGTATACATTACTCAAGCATGCATTTAATTGTGTTTGGTCATTATATAATAAAATTTTTTCCACACTAGTCTAACAGTTCGGCTCTAAAGGAAAAGATTGTTAAAATAATTACTTATTTTGTAGCCAGTTCATTCATTTAATAAATGTCCTAAAAATAGATTATTGTTGAATGAAAAAAGTGAGGTATCAACACATTCTCACATTATTAATAACTGCAGGCTAAAGTTTAAAGTATACAAGTTATTTTATGTTTATATTGTTTTATTGATTTGCCATATCTAATATTACTCAATAGGAAATATAATGTTCTTTAAACTATTCCATATTCTGCAAAATTACTAATATACCTACTTTTAATAAATGCCAGATATCAGTACCTGGGTTGAGATAAGCATTTTAATTCAACAATTACAATCAATATACTTCAACTGTTATCAAAGTTAGTATCTTAAATAATAAATGAAAACAAAAAAAACCTGGGTTATAAAGGGAGTTATTAATATTTATAGAATATAACTAAATATGTTTACAAAAACAATTCTTTTATAATGTATTAGCCAAATAAAGTAAGATTTTAGTCATTTATATAATTTATTGTATAGTTAGAGATGGAAAACTGCACATCTAGGATTCAAAAGTGCTCAAAGAAGCTACTGTCCACTATTAGTAAAGATTAAAGACTGTTGATACCCCTGTCAAGAAAGAAAAAAAAAGCTAAAAAATCTTATACAGTTATTTAAAGGCTCGAAGAAATATATACAGGGTAACTACTGACAATTCTGTGAAGACATAGGTACAGCTAATTTTGCTTTGTTTTTTTTTATTAAACAATTTTCAAATAAAAGTTATAGATCATAATAAGTTCCTTAATTCTGAAGTTTCTGAATTAAAATACATATACAATTGACTGGATCATTCCAAAAAACTCTTATTATTGCAGTAATTTTAAATGTTAATAACTTTGTTTTTGCATAATGATGTGTACTTAATATAACTACTCGGAATTGTGGCAGCTAATGAGTTATTAAAATTAAACTGTCCTAAATTTTAACCAGATTGACCAAACACTAAAGCTATTCAATTTTTTTATGTTAGAGAGCAATTATTTAAACAACCGACTTGTCCAAATAGTGATTCTAGAGGTATTTTGTAAATGACAATTGATTATTAGGGGCTTAATTTTTAAGATATATTATCGTTTTATTAAATTTGTTATTAAAAAACAGTTTGAAAAAGAGCTGACTTTTTAGCTTATAAACATTTATAATATCTTCAACATTTTGTATGCCACAAACTTGCAAATTAGCTCAATAAAAATCTGGTGAAAAAACACACCTTCCAAAAAACAAATCAAAAACAGAACTTTCTATGACCAATGGGAAACAAGATAGCATATTTTTTAAAATCATATTTCCATTGTTTATTAACATTAACAAAGAGCTGAAAATTGAATGAATTTTGATGAAGATCTAAATTTGATGATCCAACTTATAGATGGCATATACAGTGAATAAGTAAAAGTTATAACACATTAGAGTGATGGTATTCGAAAAAAAACTGCCATAGAAAAATGGAGGGCGGAATTGTCTGCTGGTATATCTCGGTTACTATGGCACATAGAACCATTATTTTTTTTAAACTGGATGTAAGAACTGAAGTTTAAAGTTTAGTTTGTAAGTAGTAAGTAGTAAAATTACAAACAGACTGATAAATAGTATAAAAATATTAAAAGCTTCATTAAATGCAATTATATTAAATTATAAAAAAAACTATAAAATTAAATAAAAGAATTAAATATATTAAGTATATAAATTTACAATTATTATTATTATAATATACCTACACTGATCAATAAAATTAAAATATTATGAAATTATAGTAAAATTTAATAAAGTTTTTATGAAAAAATTTAATTAATCTATATTTCCAGGATTTTCCGATTTTTCCAGGAGCTCAAAATAGCACAATTCTTATTATTTTGTTGAGCAACTCCAGATAAAAAAATGAAGGTTGTACATGCCATAGAAGCCGATATATGGCAAATTTTGCCAGAGCCTGTCAAGTTTAAAGTTCCATTTGAAAAAATGGAGCTCAAACTGTTATCCTCTCCAGTTTTCCTTGGCAGTATTTTAGGAGTATTGTATCTCTAATGGGATATAACCTTTTACTTCTTCACTCTATATGCCATCATAAAATTTATACCTATATTCATTTAGAATCCATTCAATTTTCTGCTCTTAATGTTAATAGTCAATGGAAATATGATTTTAGGAAAAAAAATACTATCTTGGTTCCTATTGGTCATGAAGGTTCTGTTTTTTTTTTAAAGTGTTTTACCAGCTTTTCAGTGAGCCTACTTACAAGCGTGTGACATAAAAAATGTCACAAATGGTATAAAAAAAAGATATTATAAACAGTTATAAGTTAAAAATTCAGCCCTTTTTCAAACTGTTTTTTAATAACAAATTTAATAAATTGGAATATTTTTTAATATATCTTAAAACTGAAGCTTTAAGAATCGATTACAATTTACAAAATACCTATAAGTCACTGTTTTGGCAAGTACAGTTGTTTAAATAATCACTCTCCAGGATAAACAAATTAAATAACATAAACTATTTGGTAGATCTAGTTGAAATTGAGCACTCTTTAATAACACATTAACTGTCACAATTTCAAGTTGTTATATTATGCCATTATGCAAAAACAAAGATATTAACATTTGCAAATTACTGTAAAAATAATGGTCTTTGGAATTATATCTATTAATTTTTTATGTGTTTTAATTTCGAACCCCTTAACAGTAAAGAAAATTTTTATGATCTACAACTTTTATTTGTACCATTTTTCTCCAAAATGTATAAGAAACATTTTACAGGCAAAAAATATTTTTTTCACTTTTTAAGGCTGTTTAAAAAAATAAAGCAAAATCAGCTATATGTCTTCACGGATTTGTCATCAGCTACCCCTCATATACTTTTTAGAATCCTCAAATTTTTACATGAAATCAATGATTTTTTCACAGATAGACTGGTCTATGACAGTACTTTTCACTTATAGATACTAATAAAATGTTAACCAAACTTTTTCATCAAGGAAAATATTCAGTGAGCTTTGATGTACCTATCTATTTTGTATCTGTAGATAAATAGGCAATTCATTTTTAAAATTAAATTTTTTCCCAACTTTCACAAGTCAATAATTTTAAATGAACCAATCTATTCTTTATGATTTTAACTAAAAATCAATTATCTTTCAAATACTATTTCGTTTCCTGTACCCAAAATTAATACTTTGGAGATAATTGCAATAATCGGTCAGATATCCAAGCGGGCTGGGCGGCCGCTTCTCATTCGCTTCACTGTGAGTGGTTCAGTGGATGTGAGTTCGATCCCCAGCTCGGCGTACAGAAAACAACAAGGCTAACGCAACAGTTCAAAATTCTAAATGAATCTGCGGCTTAGACTAGAATATGCTGGTGTCTGATCGGTCTAAGGTGGAGCAGTACAGCAAGAGATAAGGGCTTGCGGCTCGGTGATACTCCTCCATAGATCCCTACCGGAAGGGCGTACCGCCTAAATACCGGTGTAATTACAATATAATGTTAAATGTAAATTTATTTGCTTGTCAAACTCAGAAACAAAGCTTTTGAATTTTCGTTACTGTTAGTTATGTTATTAATTTTGTTTTTTGCTTAGTTAAGTACATAGCTACCTTCTACCTTTATTTACTTTATTTTACTATTAACTCACATTAACCTTTTTCTTGTTGTTTAAAACATTCTAAACGTTTGGCATTCCTTTCCTCAGGTAGCTTAGCTTCCTCCGTGGATATGTTAGTTGTTGCTCTGGAAACGTCAGATTCTTCCAACATTATTGCCACAAATTGGTCGCATTGCTTTTGTTGTGATCCTTTCCCAAGTTAACATGCTCCATTTCTAACTTGGCTGCACCGTACTGTCTATTGTCTTCCACCTTATACACATATTTTATTATATTTTTTCCCTTTGTTGCGAGCTATGCCGATACCTTCTACCTATAACTAAGATTAATACTATTACAAGGATTAATATTAAATTCAACATGCTTCCCGGTTGAACCGCGTCGATTGTTATTCCGCCGAGCTTTCGACATCCTGTCTGATGTCTTCTTCAGAGCTTCCGAGGTCCGAGAGACGCTCTATTAAAATTATCCAAGTATATACACCCACGACGAGCCATAGCGATGAAGAAATCTAAAGCTTTTATGAAGCTATACATAGAGCTATGGAAAAACATAAAACCCACCACCATCTTAATGGGCGATTTTAACCCTTAAGTACTAACACCTTAAATCAATGGCGTAAACACTAACTAACCGCCTGACAGACGGGTTTAACATTTTAGTGGATATTGTTTTTTTGTTAAATATTTTAATGCAAAAAAATATTGCGGTGACTTATTGAAAGTATTAGTTATCCAAAAAACATCATCATCATCGTCTTGGTGCTACATCCCTTAGAGGGCCTCGACCTTCTCAAGCTCTCTACGCCATTCTATTATGTCCCTCGCTTGTATTTTCCAGTTACCGACTCCGATCTTCTCGGCATCTTGTGTTACCCCGTCCATCCACCTCAGCTTTGGTCTACCCCGTCTTCTCATTCCCACGGGTTGCGCTGTTAGAATCTTTTTTATCATGTTTGACTCAGGGGCCCGGGCTACATGTCCTGCCCACTGCAGGCGGTTTAGCTTAATTATAGTGGTAATATCTTTACCACCAAACGTATGCTTGTAGATATTCTGCAGTTCAAAGTTAAATCTACGCATCCATATTCCGTTCTCACAGACCGCTCCGAATATCTTGCGTAGCACCTTTCTTTCAAAAATGGATAGAGCGGATTCATCTGTTTTCGTTAGCGTCCATGCCTCTGATCCATATGTGAGAACGGGGACTATCAGTGTTCTATACAGCCTTATACGAGTTTTTTGAGACAGACGTTTGTTAGCTAAGTACTGATAACACCTGTTTGCAATTATTATTCGCCCTTTTATTTCCTCAGATGTGTTATTATTGGGGTTAACCGATGTCCCTAGATATATGAACTCTTTGACTGCTTCGAAGTTTTGGTCATTGATGATTAAATTTGTGTCAACATTTCCAGCTCTTGTGTTTGTGTTAGTCGCCATGAATTTGGTTTTATTTTGATTTATCTGTAACCCCATTCGTTCTGCTGCTGCTACTAGCTCGGTTAGGTTTTCCGCAGTTCTCGCCCTAGTTCTTGTTATAATGTCCACGTCGTCTGCATATGCTAGAATTTGGACTGATCTATTAAATATTGTTCCCCTGCTATCTAAATTAGCGTCTCGTACAACTTTTTCTAAGGCGACATTAAAAAACTGACACGCCAGCGCATCTCCCTGCCTTAACCCCCTATGTAATGGAAATGGGGTTGACGAGTCGTTTTGAATTTTTACTGCTGATACCATCTTCGCCATTGTCACTTTTATCAAACATATGAGTTTTTTGGAATTCCTAAGTCATTCATAGCGTTGTAAAGATTTGGTCTTAAGACACTGTCATATGCCGCTTTAAAATCGACAAAAATATGATACATATCTATGTTAAACTCTTGCGCTTTTTCGAGGATCTGTCGTAGTGTAAAGATCTGGTTAATGGTTGAACGTCCACGCCTGAATCCTGCCTGATATTCTCCTAGAAACATTGCAGTATAAGGCTTTAATCTCTCGTGCAAAATATTTGACAATATCTTGTATGCTGTATTTAGGAGAGTTATTCCGCGGTAATTATTGCATTCCAGTTGGTTTCCCTTTTTGTGTAACGGACAAATTAAGCCTAAGCTCCATTCTTCAGGCATTTGCTCCTCAGACCAAATTCTACAAACAATTTCTCGCATCACCTTGGTGAGCTGCTCTCCACCGTGCTTAAATAACTCTGCTGGGATGCCATCGCTAAAATCACAGCTTTTATCTAAAAAACACAGTAATTAATATAGTTTATCTGTATTTATTAAAATAAATAACATTATAACAAGAATGAATCGATTTTTGTCTACATTTTTACGCCTGAAAAAAAGTTGATAAAAATTAAATACAATAAAGAATCTTGATATCGGGTAAAGCAACGAGTAAGAAACATTAAAATAATAAGATTTTTAAAAAATGTTAACACAAAAAAAACTGACAGTCACTAAAGTTGGTATAGTGTAGCGCACTTCAAACAAATCTTTTTCGCACATTCCAAGCAAATTGGTTTTAGACAATGAAAGCATACATAAGCTGTTTTTCTTTTCTTTTTATAGTGACAGTAAGAACAGTCCTTTTTTTTCTAATTTTTCCACTCTTACTTCTGGACGCCGTTGAGGTTCATCTATACAAAGTATCTCGCATATGCTCAACTTTAGGTTTCTAGGCAAAGAGGAACTTTCTAGTCTTGTGTTTAGCTGAGGTTGGATAAGTTGAAATGCCAGTTTTTCAATAAAATTGGGCCTTTCTAAATGAGTATTATTTTTAAAAGACTCGTAAAGAATATAAGCATTTACTGTACTTATATCAAACATTCTGAAAAATATAGCCATAGGCCAACGGCGAGTTCGACGACTGCTTGTAAATTTGGACCATTTTTTGTCCATTGAATCGACACCACCCTTTGTTGAATTAGAATCCACTATTATGTGTGGTTTTTTAGTGTCTGTATCCTCAGTGGCTGCGTGATGAGATGATGGTACCAAAATTAGGGCTTAATTTTATGTGTTGTGTGTGAAAGTAAAGTAATGTGTTTTGTAAAACCGTAAATTGCCGTTCCTACTTCTCGTCGTCTGGTGGGTAAGAAGATAGGAGGAATTTCTTTACGATTCTTGCGGAGCGTTCCAATGCAAGTTAGACCTTTACTTCTCAATACCTCTACCAGCTCTATACAATGTAAACCAGATGTCAAATGATATAGATCTGTTGGTTCCATAGGGAGGAGTAGTTAAGCGCATAACAGCCTGTGTCGGCTTACTGTATCTTTTCTGTATCTTTGTAAGTCCTGTACCGTCAGAATTTTTTCCCGTATATATAAGCATTGAATAAGTAGCTAGTTCGAGCATCAGTACATACTTTTTATACCATACTTTACGAGCTTACTCGGGATGTACATTTTGAAGCGACATCGACCTCTGAATCCCACTAGCATTTCATCAATACAGACTGAAGTTCCTATAGTATAGCATACCTGACAGTTGTTAATAAATTCACTAAAAATTTCTGAAATCGGTGCTGCTGGATCCAACACTGTTCACTCATTTCTGTCTTCGGGATTGTCAAATCGCAAACATGGCAAAAAGAACGCACATCTCTCTTTTGACATAATGCATCTCATTATTTCTCTACCAGTTCCATTAGTAGCAAAAATAGTATCCAAGTTTTCATTGTTTGATTTACATAAGCATGTAAATACTAAATATCCCCAAAAATGCGTAAAGTTCTGTCATGTCAAGTTGTTTGAGAGAAGGTGAATTTTGTACTTGGCTCTTTCTTTGCCGATTTTCACATTCGTCCATCTAAGAATTATGTTGAAAATATTATCACTGAATAATAACTTCCAAACTTGCAAAGGGTCTGCACTATCTCCAATTTCAGCTGCAGGGCTTAATCTAGGTAACTGCAAAACTATATTCTTCTGTGGACGCACGTCTCTATTTGAAATGGGAGGATTTTTTGATCATTTGTATCTATTTCTACCATAGAAATAATTCCTTGTCTCCTCTGGATCGTCTTCTTCACTGCTTTGGTCAACATTATCTTCCCTATAAGCCTGTTCTACCTCATTTTCATTTTCTGAAACTAAAAAGAGAATTTTAGGTAATGCTATACTCTGCGGTCTACCGTCGCGTGTCTACTATAGCTTACGGTCTATCCAGGAATGCGGTGTATACGCTGTATTCGACAAAAAAATCCTTACAAAGTGAGTAAAACGCATAAATAAGAATTTCTATTTTAATTTTACAAATCAATACTTTCAATAAATAATTCTACATTATGCGATTGCATTTGTTCACTTTGTGAAGATTGTTTTTGTTGGTATTGTATACATGTGCGGCTAATTCGCTAATCGGCTAATATTTCCATCACAAATTGATTCAACTTCGCTGATGTCGTCATTTACATCATCAAGCCATTTCAAAAGAGTTTCCTCATAGTTTTTATCCCCATATTTGACGTATTGGGTCCCTCATCCATTTTCAGGTAAATAGTAAATAAATACGAACACTAACAACCCGTCTGTTAGACGGAAATCACACTTTGAATCTAAATATATTTGGAATTAACAACCTGCAGCAAACTGCCGATCTCAATGCTAATCAATAACAACCCAACTTGAAAAGTCATAAACGGGGACCTTCAAAATTTTTCGAAAGGTACGGAGATATCCCACTTTCGACAAGCGATGCCGTCTGAGAGACGGGGCGTTAGTACTTAAGGGTTAACGCTAAACTTGGATTTAAAGAAGATAACGCAGAAGTAACTATGGTATTATGGGTAGATACAATGAGCGAAAGATATGCTACTAAATTTTTGTTGCATCATCGGCTCTGTTATGAACACATTTTTCTAACAGATCCAACAACGTAAGTGGATGTGGCTTATTCCAGATGGTATAACGAAAAACGAAATTGATTTCATAATCACAAACAGAAACAATATTGTCCAAGATGTTACAGTAATTAATAAAATCACTGTTGGGAGTGACCATCGGTTGGTTAGTGCAAAAATATTGATCAACATTAGAAGAGACGGAAGAGCAATAATAACAGAGAGGCATTCTAATAAATGGACATCGATAGAAGATTACCTTATCAGAATCTCATAACTTCATAACTTGAAGAAGTAGGACATCTAATTGAAAATTAATTAGACATAAAGGTGACAATCATGCGAATAAATACTGCGATTGAAAACACTCATAGACAATATAAGAAAAATGGAAAAAACAAGGAGGATAAACTCACTCAAGCTACTAAACTAAACTATTCAGATCTGCCGCAAACAAAGTCAGAATAGCCATGTTGATTGCCAACGTCCGGAACGGACAAGGCACATGAAGAAGAAGAAGCTACTAAACATCTTATAATCAAAAGAAGAGAATTGAAAGACAAATACACAAATAATTTTGTAGCACTTGGACAGTTAAACAAAGATATCTCAAAACCAATTCGAAAAGATGCCAGAAATTACAACACTGAACAGATAACTAAAACCATTGATAAAAATAAAAGTTTAAAGGTTCTGTGCAAAAAAATAACTGAAAGATCGAAAAATATTTGCAAACTGTAAATAAAAAGGGAGAAACTAAAACAAATAAGGAAGACATTTTAAAAATTATTTAAGATTTTTTACTCAAAATTGTATAAACTAGAAGAACTTCCAGATCCTAATCAAAGTCAAATACCAAAAGTCCAAAATGTAGGCTCAAAAGACATCCCGAATATCACAACAGAGGAAATAAAAAAGCTCTCTCGGAGATGACAAACAATAAATCACCTGGAGAAGATGTGATAGTCATAGAACAAATCAAAGAGGGAGGAGAAACGTTAATAAATGTGTTAAATTCAATGTTTGTTGGACAAAATGATCATCTACAAGTTATTAAAACGGTAATAGAAAAGTGCGCAGAATACAACAAGCCTATCTTTCTTATATTCGTAGACTATGAAAGGGCATTTGATACTAAAGATCATAAAATGCTTCGAGCAGTGGCTGACTGTCACATCGACTACCGATATATTGTCTTGATTAAGAGTATGTACGCAACTGGTACAGCTTGTGTCCGACTTCATGAAGATACCAAAAAGTTCGGAATAGAACGGGTGAATAGCACAGGGTGATACTATCTCCCCGAAATTGTTTACAGTTCTACTCGAATATATGTTCAAGCAAATTTTACGAGAGGATAATATGGGAATTAATATAAATAGAGAGGATCTGAACCACCTAAGATTTGCCGATGACATCGATGACACCTCTAATCAATAAAGTTGATAAAGCTACAAAAATGCCGGAAACGCTCTATGAAGCATCAAAAACAATTGGTCTTAAAATTAACACCTTAACGACAAAATTTCTCCATAACATCGATTAATAAACAGTTCACAAATATCTAGGGCACATATTCGCTTCAGACAACTGAAATATAAAGAAGAATAGGTCTCACATAGGCTGCCTTTGGTAGATTGAACATTTTCAAGTCTAATATTCCAGTTTGTTTAAAAAGATACGTTTTTAACCAATGTGTTTTACCGGTCCTTACATATGGTGCAGAAACACTAACTCTGACACAGGTGCAATAAATAAAATAAGAGTTACACAACCCGCTATGGAAAGATCAATATTAGGTATTACCATTAGAGATAAAGTACTAAACCTAGCAATAAGAAGAACAGGAGTCTCGGATGCAGTTGAAAAAATAGCCATGGCTACATGGGCTTTAGCCGGACATGTTCCAGAAAGATTCTGGAATGGCGACCAAGACAAGAGGCATATCGAAACAGAGGACGACCACCGACTAGATAGACGGATGATACGAGCCCTAACAACTATATGTTGGAACAAGCAGTGATTTTGCAAATAAAATACCAACTTACCAAAATTCTTTTATTTAAATTTTTTTTATTGTAAATATGAAATTAACAACATTTTTTATGATGTATGAAATTATTTTTATAGTTTAATTACATATTTTATGTTGATTACTATTGAATTAATTGTTTGATATTCAAAAAATGCTGATAACTAAATATTGGAACAAGAAGTTTAAAAAAAATTAAAATAAAATAATAAGGCGTCACGTCGCCTTCATCCCCAGATTAATTTAACTTTGCCGCACTTGGTAGAAACGAAGTTTAAGAATATCTTGATAAATGGCTACGTATACTATGCCTTCAATAAAATGTAAGTTCTCAACCCTTTGGCCTACATACAACCCCACACCATGATGCTCTGTGGAAACTTTACAGTCCTTTTGAGACAATCTTTATGGAATACTTCTGTTTTTTCCCGAATTACACGCTTTCGATAATCTACCACACAGACGTCAAATTTGCTTTCGTCGCTATAGATAACTTTGTTCCAGTTATGTTTGGTCCACGAGAGTTTTGATTTAGCCCAAATGTAACCGATTCTTATTTTGAGTTTCCGTCAACAATGGTTTTTCTTTGGCATACTCGAAAAAAATATAAAATTTATATCGTAAAGAAGAACAAAGATCAAACATATCTTATAAAAACTAAGACCGCTTTTGTGGATATATTTGCGACAGCATTCTCTGGAAACATTCATGCCAGTTTTTCTATTCCACCTAGCAGTTACTTCTCGTAGTGTATTTCTTCTTCCCGACTTACATATTCTAATTAAATGCCTTACACTCCTTTGAGAAACAGCTTTTAAAATGACCTGAGTTTTTGCCGCGAACATCATTACTGTCAATTTCACCATATTTCTTAATTATATTAAACGCAGTAGTTGTTGCTACAGTCAATTCAACGGAAATTTCTCGCATTGTTTTCCTTTTATGGTCTCTCTTTTTGTCAACCAATTTCCATTCACTTCTGAATGTAGGTCTCTCCCAATTGTTTCCATCTTTCTCTATCTTGTGCCAATCTAATCCACTGTTTGTCTGCCACTGCTCTTATGTCATCTACCCATCTTTTTTGGGATCTTCCCATGCTTCTTGTTGTCGTCCTTGGTCTCCATTATAGAATTCTCCGTGTCCACCTGTTGTCATTATATCGGGCTACGTGACCTGCCCAGCGCCATTTCATTTTTGTAATTTCTTCCACAATATCCCTAATCTTCGTTCTACGTCTTATCTCGGTGTTTCTAATCTTGTCTCTCAGTGATATTTCAAGCATGATTCGCTCCATTGCTCTTTGCGTTGTTTCTAATTTTTAGCAGATTTTTTGGTAAGGACTACTGTCTCCAAGCCTTAGGTACAAACTGGTAGTATGCATGTGTTATACACCTTTTTCTTTAAGTTTACAGGAATGGAGGTGTTTTTCAAGATATATGCTAGTTTGCCGAAAGCGTCCTATGCCAGTTGTGTTCTTTTAATTTCAGCATCTTGATTTGGTTTTCCTAGTTTGTTGACATGACCTAGATATACATAATGTTCAACATTTTCTATGGTATGATTTTGTATTGTTATATTTGTCTGGTTTCGGCTCAGTATTTTTGTTTTACTGTAGTTTATTTTTAAAACTACCGCTCCTGAAACTGCATTTAATTGTTGTAACATATCATTTAGTTCCTGGATATTATCAGCTATTAAAACTATGTCATCTGCGAATCTCAAGTGGTTTAAGTATGATCTGTCGACGTTGATACCCTTGTTGTTCCATTCTAGTTTCTTAAAAATGTCTTTTAGAGCAAGGGTAAATAGTTTGGGACAGATGGTGTCTCCTTGTCTTACTCCCCGTTCTAGTCTTATGGGATTAGTTTTTGTGCTTTTGTGCTTTCGTCCATCTTTATCTGCATGGTGACATTTTCATATATGTATTTACTTATGTTATATTTTCTAGTGATTCATACCTTTTATGGTACCTCCTGATAAATAATAATTTCTCGAACTTTTGGAGCAGTAGGTTTTCCACGTGCCATTATTATATTTTCCTCGTAATAAAACCGACGGTTGTTAATTATATATACTCAAATGACGCGTGACAATTATTGTTGACAACACACTACCTACTCGTATGTTTGATTTCAAAGCCTTCTTTCCGTCAGGCTGATACAATTTAAGAAATGTGAGGAAAAGCAAAAAGGTTACAATATTTAGTTGTCAGTAGTTTTCGATTATCAAACAATTAATTAAATAGTATTCAATATAAAATATATAATTAAGCCGCAAAAATTATTTCATACATCATAAAAAATTTTTTTAATTTCATATTAAGTAACAATAAAAAAAAAAATAAAAAAAAATTGGGTACATTGGTATTATATTCGCAAAATAACTGCTTGTTCCAACATATAGTTGTTAGTGCTCGTGTAAAGCGAATCTCCACATATTGGACGCAAGAAGTTTAAGATACGGAAAATTTTACAGGAAGCCTACATTCAGCACTGGACAAATACAAGCTAGTTGATGATTACAGATTTAAATGCAGAATAGAACTCTTTAGAGCAGCGGTAGATATAGTATATAATATATAATAATGATGATATCAATTTCGCATCGACGGGGAATCGAACTCTAGTCATTCACGTGAAAACCATATAAAATTGTTACAATTACTTTACAATTTCATTATATTTCTCACCTTTTTACCCTTCTTTGGACTTCTATAGATATTTCAAAATCAAAATTAGTAAAATCGATCCAGTCATTCTCGAGTAGTTATAAAAAAAGTTATAAAAAAATAAAATGACTTTTTAACGTCAAGCGTATAATGTATTAGACTAGGCGGGATCTGTAGAAATTCAGACCATAATGGACATTTTCCATAGGAATCTATTTTTTGCTGGAATCTCTTCAGGATGTGCCCAATATCGATAATCACGCTATGCGCCAGTCGCAAACCCTGTGCTAAATGTTTTATTTAACAAAATTTGAAAAAAAATTGAAAAATTCTCATTTTTTTGCTCCTATTTTCGTTTATAATTCGGAAAATATTGATCCTAGAGAAAAAATTATACGAAGTTAAAAGTTTCGGTATTCAATTTTACACAATATTTCGTTAGCTAGAAATTGAAAATTTAATGTTTATTGTTGAAAAAATAGCAATAATTGGAAAAAAAGTACAAAAAAATGAAGTTAATCCTTTAAATGTTTTCGACTTTTTAAACTTGACTTACAAGCTCCATATTCCTCCTAGAAAAACTTTTTAATTTGTTTAAAACGTGTGCTAAATTTTGTTAAGATCGTTCGGATAGGTTTTGCATAATAATTTTTCAATAAAGCCTGCTGGAAAAAAATCGCAAATTTTCAAATTTATAGTAGGCCCTAAATAAGGCTCTCAGATAGTTGCAAATTTTTACATATAAAGGAAGGCTCAAACTTTCAAACGCTTTTTGTAAAATTCAAATCGGTTCACTAGGAGAGCCTAGAAATTTTTTTAAAGTTTTAAACATTTTTTAGGCTTATAAACAAATTGAATAACTTTACGAGCTTTAAACATATCGATTTCAAAATTTATACACTTAAAGAACATTAAAAGACGCTTCTTTAAAAAAAAACGATACATTCGGCTTACTGGTTGCCGAGATATTGAAGGTCAAGGTGAGACCTGAACATTCTTGTCCTTCCAAAAAAAAAAGACTTTAAAAAAAATTATTGAAGATTGAGTCAAAATAAAGTTTATTTATGAAAAAAAATTTTTTTTTTCGTTCGCCTTTGTTTTAACAATTTAAATTATTTATTAACAATTTAAAAATACATAATTGTTTACTAAAAGTAACAATTTACTTCAATGTATAAATTGCAAGCCCAAAAAAAATGCATGAAGAAAAAATGCAATTACTTGTTTAACATACAATTGTTTATTGCAAATTTCCCAATTTTGCAATTAAAAATGGTATTTGAAAATATGATATTTGAAATCCTTGTCGTCCGAGACATCGATTAAAAAAAAAGAGCAAAATTGGTTAACAAGAAGCCGAGATAATGCAATTTTTAGCGCGCGCTATGATTTTGAACTCGCCGATTCACATTTCGAGAGAATATCCCCCACCACCACCTCTCATGCATTCCGAGCGACATTTTACGCGAAAACGGTTTTTTATTTGTCTTTTTTATTGATGTTGCCATAAAAAGCACTACGTAAAACTTTTCATATAAAAAGTACTTGGCAAGACGAGGGTATTTGTTTAAAAACGAGCCCTCTATCACTAATGGTTACACGGCAAATGTATGTCAACTTTGACCTTCAATATCTCGGCAACCAGTAAGCCGAATGTATCTTTTTTTGTGAAAAGGTTAAAGAAGCGTCTTTTAATGTTCTTTAAGTGTATACATTTTGAAATTGATATGTTTAAAGCTCGTAAAGTTATTCAATTTGTTTATAAGCCTAATATATATAAAAAATGTTTAAAACTTTAAAAAATTTTCTAAGCTCTCCTAGTGAACCGATTTGAATTTTATAAAAAGCGTTTGAAAGTTTGAGCCTTCTTTTATGTGTAAAAAAATTTGCAACTACATATCTGAGGGCCTTATTTAGGGCCTACTATAAATTTGAAAATTTGCGATTTTTTCCAGTAGGCTGGGTTGCAAATTTATTATGCAAAACCTATCCGACCGATCTTAACAAAATTTAGCACACGTTTTAAACATATTAAAAGGTTTTTCTAGGCGGAATATGGAGCTTGTATGTCAAGTTTAGAAAGTCGAAAACATTTAAAGGATTAACTTCATTTTTTTGTACTTTTTTTTTTCAATTATTGCTATTTTTCAACAATAAACATTAAATTTTCAATTTCTAGCTAACGAAATATTGTGTAGAATTGAATAACGAAACTTTTAACTTGTTATAATTTTTTCTCTAGGATCAATATTTTCCGAATTATAAACGAAAATAGGAGCAAAAAAATGAGAAATTTTCAATTGTTTTCAGATTTTGTTAAATAAAAAATTTAGCACAGGGTTTGCGACTGGCGCATATCGTGATTATCGATATTGGACACATCCTGAAGGGATTCCAGCAAAAAAAATAGCTTCCTATGGAAAATGTCCAATCGAAAACAGATCTCGCCTAGACTATATGTATATTACTGTATACCGCAAGGTTCCTTCACCAGTCTCGATATTACGCGTCCCGCTAAATAATATATCGGACCTGTGCAAAAATATCATACCGAGCGATAAGAAGTATTTACTTCTAAATTCGTACCTTATTATTAGTTCAGACGATTTCATAGACATATCAAACAGAGTTTATTTTTATAATTTGGGTTTATATTTACAATGATAATAAATTTGCAACAAATAATAGAAAAGGTTAATAATATGACTTTGCAAGAGATAAGCCTTTATATTATGATATTCCTCTCAAACAAAACATTTCCACTAAAAATATTAGCAGTTCAAGGTCAACCAAAATAAAAAATAGACATGTGCTGCATTAACTCAACTGTTGTTATTCATACATGTTAAAGTGTTGGTGTTTTTATAGCAGTTAGATTGTGTTGCAAAATGGATAATGAAAACTTATCTAATACTATATAGATATAGTTTAAGTTTAGTTTAAGAAACATCGTCTCCAGGAAAGGTGGGGTTGGGTACACACATTTATGTCTTCTAGCTGCCTTGATGTTTTTTATGTTTTTGGTGCGTAGATTCTATTTTTCTAGGGTACCAGACTAAAAACTTGCCAGATAATTTGTTATTGACAACTTAATTGTTTAGATGATTGTGTCTTTTAAACTATTACAGATGTTTAATTTTACCAAAATGAAAATTGTTCTTTTTGAAAAAATGAACAAAATGGTGTTTGGTAAATTTTGATCTGATTGTTAGAACCCAAGTTGTAACAGATTTTAGACAGAAAATCATTTAGTAGCACGTAGCACGTAACAACGCATGGAATGTACATCTCTGTCATTCGAACTCGATGTTTGTTTTTATTTCCTATGCCCGGTTCATTTCGTAGAGAACATAAACTCGATAAAAATACTCTTACATTTATAAAGCGGTGCATTTGTATCGGTTTTTAATAATGTGAACAATTTTTTTCGGTTGAATTAAAAATAAAAGCTCATTTCTTTAAAAAGATAAAACAAAAAATATACTCTTATTGAAAATAAAAAATAATTTCTAATAAAATAGAGAATAATTATTTATGCCCTACAGAAATGATTCAAATATATGACCGACGGCTGAACAGTATCCCAAAATGTCATTTTTCTGGTGACACTTCTTGAGCGTGACATTTTTAGCAATTTTTAAGGCGTCACAATCTTTCATCCAACATCGCAGCAAATCAAACAAATGCAACTAAACATGGCGAAGGGCATTGAATTTCGCATAAATATTACATTCTAAACATTTAAAATTTTTTATAATTTATTTAAATATATTTTGTTTTATTTCCTAACGTAAAAGCACCGTATTCCGTCCGGTCTCCCAATTCCGTCCGACAAAGAAATTGCCCTCTATACCTCAGAGTTTCGTCTCATCAGACGGCCGAGTAGAATTTTTGATAGGTTATTTCTCAACTCATCCTACCTTTAGCACGCAGACATTTTACGTTCACTGCTGTCAGTGTGGCTTGGTTCATTGCAAGTGCATGTTTTGTTTCAAGAGATACTGATTCCAAAAAAGCATAAAGGTAAGGAATACTTATTTTCCATATTTTATAGATACTACGTTTAACAGTTATGTTTTTACTTTTTTATTAGAATCTTACATATTTATTTATTGTAAATGTACATATATTTTTGTCATTATTTTCGAACAATAGATTTTTTTACAGAAATCATAGTGGACGGACTAGGGTAATTTAGAATATCAAGGAATCCTTGATACCGTCCTAACGGACGGTATTAGGAATTAACTTCTTCAGTTTCAAACGCTTTTTAAATATAAGTCTTAGTTAAATAATATAATCCAGCATATTTTTAACATACTATATATTTTGCTCCGTTTAAAAACCTGAATACGACCTATAATAGATACAACTCATTTTAAGAAAATTAATGTCAAATATTAAGTGCATTCGAAAATTCTATTTAAAATTTAACTCAAGAAGGATGCATTTATTAACTATTCTAGATTTAATGTGTAAGTTTGGTTTAGTTTTTATTTGTAAAAAATGTTTATGGTAGTTCTTTCTCGCAGTTTGTATTATCAAGTATGTTAAAATGACTATCTAATTATTAAAATACTCATTTAAAGGAATTGGACGGACACAGGAACCTTCTGTCCTATATCCGTCCAGGGTGGACGGACAGAGCTATTTTAAACTCCTGTATCCGACCCCATAAAATATTACTAATAAAAGATTTTTGTTTCAGTTTTTTAATATCTGCAACTATTGTATACAAAAATCGTATGAAGTATCCTCGAAAGAATATCCAAAAAGCTATAGAAGATATTAATTTGAAACGTTTAAGTATTCCACTCCCAGTGATATTGTTTCTGGATGGACACTCTTCCCACCTCAATCTGCCTATTACTGAATTCTACAAAGAAAAAGGTATCATTTTAACAGCATTTTACCCCAACGCAACTTACCGCAGTTAGATGTTGGTATTTTTAATCCAATTAAAAATAACTGGCGAAAAGATGTTCGATCTTGGCGTATGGAGAATAACGGAAGAAAACTTCAACGGGCTGGGTTTGCAAAACTCTTAGACAAAACTTTGAAGGCTACAGTCTGTACATCGATAATAAAAAGTGAATTTGAATCATGTGGACTCTTTCCGTTCAACGAAAATGGCATTGATTATTTAAAATTAATAAAACAAATAGAACAAAAAGGTTCTGATGATGTCGAACTAATTCGAGAGGTAGATATACGCTTAAATCCAGAAGTTGTTAACCGTTTTAGAATTGCTGAATCAGCGGCTCAACTAGAAGAAAAATATGTAGCATTGTATGATTTCTGGAAGAGTCTTCATCCACAAAATGTCGATCATGATACAACTTTGGAAAACAATTTGCCGACTAATGTTGCTAACGAGACCATTGTTAACATACACCTCGATGAAAACTTGGTTTCGCAATAATGATACAATTGAAGCTACAGTCAAAGCAGATGGAGCATTGTTCTTAATTCCTTCATAGAATAGCAATTCTAGTTCGCCAAAACCTTGTCCATCATTATCCAAGGACAATGATTCTGAGAAAATAGACTATTATTTACCAGTAAGTTTACCACAAGAAAAAACACCACTTAAGAACAAAGTAGTAAACAGAACTACTTGCAATAGGCCATTAAAATATGATTCAATAGTTATAGTTCATTCTGGTCAAAAAAGACAAGTACAAAATCCAGAAAAAACTCCATTTAAGCAAATTACAACAACATGCAAGGAAAAAAAATAATAGCACAGAAGACCAACGAAAGGAAAAACCAAAGATTTATCCTACAGTAGCTATAAGTGATAAATTTATGGAACATCAACGAAGACTCAAAAAAGAAAAAGAGGAAAAAGAAAATGAGAAATGTGAACGAATCCGAAAGAGAAAAGAAAAACAGATCCAACAAGCAAAAAACAAAAATTGTCCTCCAAAACACACACCCGGCATAAATACTTGTAATAATAATACGGAAAACATAAATAAAAAGAATATAGAAATATATTTAAAAGACGATTTTGTGTTGGTGCAGTACGACAATGAATATTTCCCTGGTGTAGTTCTGGAACGAAGCAATGATACTTTGAGAGTTAAAAGTATGACTATGAGTGGCTGTAGTATGACTATGAGTACTGGAAATGGTCAGATAGAAATGACATTTTAAATTATGACTTTGATGATGTAGTTTGTCAGATTGCGAGACCTTTACTCATAAATAAACGCGGCGCCTATGAAGTTCCAGAAATTGAAAATCTAAAAAAATAAAGTCGTCTTTTTTATTATTTAATTAATTTGCAGGCATTAAGTTCTTTTCAAAACTTTGTACTTAAATAAAACTTATTTTTAAATTATCTGTTTGGTTTTTTGGCCATTTTTTTTTGCAAATTTATTAAAAAATGATTCTTAAAGGGTTTTTTGTCATAACTAAATAAATAGGACGGATAACGGCACTCTTGTGGACGGTATTGGGAAAAAATCATTCATGTGGACGGAAAACGGCTATTTGCGAAATGTTTGCGTTTGGTTTCTTAAATAAGCAATTTTGTTGAAATGACTGGTGTTATTATTATAAATTTGGCTCTAGTAAGAATTAATAATACAAAATAGCTTATAGAAATGTATTACTTTAAATTTCAATGATTCGGAATTGATCTTTCAAACAATTTTATATATACCACTTATAACCGGTCGGAATTCGGTGCTCTTACGTTATTGCATTTTTTTAGTTTTCTTTAATCATACATTACAAATATTTTTTAATCAATCTCCTTTTAACTGATTTTAATAAAAATGATCTTTTTTGGTTCAGGAATATTTTTTAACATTCCGCATATGAATTTCGCATCAAAGTAATATTCCATATACGTGTTTAGCACTTCGCCGTCTGTTGGTTGAATTATGACCGCGTGCCGCAAAATACCAATGTTAAAGTCCTAGGTGCTAAGTACATATACAGAATGTTTAGATGCAAAAATGACATCAAAATAAAAGAGAGCCTACACTTAGACTCTAATTATAATGGTCTCAGAACCTAAAACTTTACGATGTCTAATAACATGGTAACAGCTGGGACACGAACTCATAAAGATATACATAAGGGAACTTAGAAATCTCCTGATAATGAAACGATTAACCAAATAGATCATATAATCGGAGATCGGAGATCGGAGATCTATAAAAAAGGAGATCGGGAAAAGAAGAGAAAAAATCGACATTAATAAACAAGAAGAAAAATACATTAACCAACTATGGGCAAATATACGAGATATTGTGTTACAGAAATCGGTTGAAAGATTGGGCAAAACCAAGTCAGAAAAAAGAAATCATTGGTTTGATCATGAGTGCAAAATGGCCACAAATAGAAAGAACGTAGCATATCAAAAAACCATGGACGTAAGTTGTACAAGGAGAAAAAAGAAGAGTATAGATATCTTAGAAGAGAGTAAAAACGTATCCATCGACGTAAGAAGAGGGAATAGGAACAGAACACTCTCAATGAGATACAAAGTTTATTCGATAAAAATGAAACGAGGAAATACTACAAATCCTTAAATAATAGCCGTCGAGAATTTAAACCACGATTAAAAATTTGTAAAGACACTAACGGTGAAATTCTACATGATAAAAACTCAGTTCTTAACAGATGGGCACAACATTTCAGCGAACATCTAAATATAAACGATATTGAAGGAGAGTACAATATAGAAAATGAACAAAATATACAATGTCAACTACACAGTGAAGATCCAACAAGAGAAGAAGTGTCAAATGTCATCCTGAAACTCAAAGACAATAAAGCCACAGGAATTGATGAAATCGTGAAAAGTGACGATCAACTTTTTGCAGCAATCCACAAACTAATAGTATTTGTATGGCAGAATGAATTGGTACCAAAAGAGTGGCTAAAGGGAATAATATGTTCGTTGCATAAAAAGGGTGATCAACTGGAGTGTACGAACTATAGAGGCATTACTGTATTAGCATCTGCGTATAAAATCTTCGACAATATGTTGATAGAAAGACTTAATATTTTACAAAGGATATTGTTGGTCAATATCAATGCGGATTTACTGCTGGAAAGTCAACTACACATCAAATTCAAGCACTTAGGCTGATTTTAGAAAAGTCACTAGAATATAACATAGATACACATCTCTTCGTCGATTTCAAAGCAGCCTATGACAGAGTGAAAAGAACTGCATTATATACTGCAATGATAGACTTTGGGATCCCACCTAAGTTAGTTAAGTTGACCCAACTAACAATGCAAAAAGTAAGCTCATGCGTTAGAATTGAAGGAGAAAACTCTACGTTCTTTGACATTACTTAATAATGGTCTAATGCAGGGGGACTTGCTGGCGGCTCTCCTCTTTAATATTGCTTTGGAAAAGGACATCAGACAAATAAATATTAGAATGAATGGAACTATTTTTAATAGATCGACGCAAATTCTCGCATTCGCTGACGATACACGTATAGTGGGCAGAAGTAT
Source organism: Diabrotica undecimpunctata (assembly GCF_040954645.1). Taxonomy (NCBI): domain Eukaryota; kingdom Metazoa; phylum Arthropoda; class Insecta; order Coleoptera; family Chrysomelidae; genus Diabrotica; species Diabrotica undecimpunctata. The sequence goes on along the minus strand of NC_092808.1, from coordinate 108,037,093 downwards.
GAGAGACATGGTGCAGTGTTTTACAAGGCTCAAAATCGCCATTTTGAGTTTTTTCAAGTTTTAAATTATTTGTAACTCGAAACCCATCCACTTTAGAGAAAACAGACCTTTTTTGTTCATAATGATCCAAAAAACAAAAATCTGACTGGAAAAAGTTTATTGTTACAATTTGTTTAAAAATACTTACAAATTACTTACTTAATAACATATATTTGGATTTCTTTGTTCCCCATTCTGTAACTATGACCTTTACGTACTGCTTGTCCATTTCGTCCATTATTATATTAAAGAGAAATGGGCTTAACGAGTCACCCTGTCTGACTCCGCTTTGTACTGATATACACTGTGTTAGTTTTCCATTTATCTTTGCCTGTTTTCGATTATGGAAGTAGATGCTTTCGATGGTTTGTATAATATTGATTGCTATGTTTCTTTTATACAGTAGGTGTAAGACGTCTTCGACTTGAATGCGATCGAAATCCTTTGTCCGGTCTGTAAAACATAGATATGCTGGTTTATTGTACTCGTTGGCCTTTTTTGTGATTTGTCTTAGTGCAAATACGGTGTCTACGCAGGATCTTTCGGATCTGAATCCTTTTTTTTCATCTGATAAAGTTGTAAGTTTATTGATTTTGTCGGTTAGGACTTTTGTGGTAAGCTTAAGTGCGGTGTTCAGTAGATTTATACCTCTATAATTGTTGGGGTCTTCTTTAGCTGTAAATGAGCCTGTAAATGACATTAATAAAAGAAAAGAAATCTTGTGATAAACAAAATTTAAGTAGACTCAAAATATGACGAGTTGGGTCTCTATTAATATTCTTATTAATAAGTAAATTTTCCACTATGGGAATAGTTTCATCTATGGGAACGGTTGTAAACAAGCGAAGTTGAATCCAAAGATAACCTGGCATTGATTAGAAAAAGAAGAACCAATAACGGAATGGACGATGCGAGTGTATTAAGGTTGGTTAAAGGAAAATCTCTAATTGTCTAGAAACGTAGAAAATATGGAGTGATATGGGTTAAAAGAAGCAAATAAAAAAAATAGATATTTTGTCTAACATAAAACACTCTTTTCTTATCATTCCTTGCTCTAAGTTATTCATTGTGTGATATGAATATGTAGATGATATGAATACTAACTGCAAAATTATTTTATTTGAATGTTCTTATCAATCCTGTGGTAATTTACAGAAAAATTACTAAATGTAAGAATTCTAAATTTATAATGATTATAAAGTAAAATGAACTCCCGAAATACTTACCTATTAAAAATATTTCTTTGAAAAAATTAATAAATTAACCAAATGAGAAACGCACGTATGAGGATCTGAAGTATATTTAAAACATTAGAAAACCAATTAGTCCAAGGAAATAAGTGAACATTTCAATAGTATGTAACAATAAAACACTGAAAACTTTGTTTTCAAAACTTCCAAAAAATTTATTTTAAATTCTTATCACTACAGCTATTTCGGCTGATTGCCTTTATCAAGTGATCTGTTTTTGGCATGGGTTTACACTTTATAGTCTCTAATGAAATAGGTTGAGGAGGGGACAACTGTTTGTCTCAAGCTGGTCATTCAGAATTATATCTGTGTTTTTTAATTTGTTGATTTTCATAGATTCTAACAAAGATAGCTTAAGGCCTTTATTTTGAATGTGTAGAATTTTAAATTCGTCATTAAAAGAATGATTATGATCTAGAAGGTGAAGTGCGTATGTAAAATCTGTTTTTCTATTATTGAAAGACAATACAGACGTATTTTAAGAATTTCATGGGTGGATCGTGTGACTAATGTTGAGGTCCTACGTAGAATAGGCAAGGAATGCGAGATTATTAACACCATCAAAGAGCGCAAACTAGAATATCTTGGCCATGTTATGAGGAATGAACAGAGATAATGCTTGTTGCAACTCATTCTTCAGAGAAAGGAAGTTTTGAAAACAAAGTTTTCAGTGTTTTATTGTTACATAAAATGAATTTCCATCAAGTAACGGTCGAATCCATCAATTATCTCAATAGTATTTGACGAGTTTTCCCATTTAATACATCCTATATTAAGCAAACCTATACGGCTTTTGCAGAAATGTCAGCGTGGGTTTTTAATTATTAACAATTTAGTACGAAAAATGCAATTTTTTCGAATGTGCTTATAATTCAAAAGATTCTTCTTCTTGTAGTTCCTTCTCCTATCGGGGGTTGGCTATTATCACAGCTATCCGTACCTTATTGGCGGCTGCCCTGAAAAGATCTACTGAGCTGCAACTATACCACTCTCTTAGGTTTCTTAGCCAGGAAATTCTTCGTATTTCTATGGATCTTTTATCCTTGATTTTACCTTGCATTATGAGCCTTAATATCTCATATTTCGCACCTCTGGTAATGTGGCCTAAATATTCCAGCTTTCTTGTTTTGATGTGCTTTATGGCCTCGGAATACTTTTGTAGCCTTCTTAACACTTCTGCATTTGTAACTCTATATTCATCAATTGTGTCATCATCATCAAACGTAGATAACATCAGAACTTTTTGGTTTTCTTGGGAACGTATGATAGTAAAAGTCAGTCTTTACAATAACCAAAAATGCTGCTGTTTAGTGGTCTTCCTTTTGTAGCTACAAAAATAGGAGGAATTTGTGGTTTCATTTTTCTCAGGGTTCCTACTAGAGTTATCCTGTAATTATGTAGCCAGTCAGAAGCCAGTAAAATAGACGTAAACTAATTGCCGCAAGTAATGTTGCGTCCAGTATAGGCAATTGATTCTATTACCATTCATCATATATTTCCAGTTTTGCTGTATAAAAAGTTCGCGAATCAACAATTGCGAACATTTTTATTCCATATTTTGCTGGCTTACTGGGTATATATCGGCAAGCTACATTTTCCCCGAAAACCTTCAAGCATCTCGTCAACGCAGCAACGCATCCCAACTGTATAGCAAAACATGCACTTTTCTAAAATCTCGTCGAAAACTATACTAATGGGTGCAAATTTGTCGTTTTTGCTTTCGTCGTTTTGTTCTGGACTGGATATCGTCAAAGCGTAGTGCACGAAGGAGGATATAAAATTGATTCTTTGCATAATTTCGTTAATCATTTCGTCAGAGAAAAACAATTTCTAGCATTCAGTTGATGTTAACATATTTTTCGCTATTTGTTTTACACCTGATAGACGAGTAACTATGTTGCGCCTACGTGTGCGACTGGTTTTTCGCTGTGAATGAACAGCCCATTTTGTTATACCATATTTTCCAAGATAAACTGGATCACCTTTACGACAAACAGAAACCACATCATTGTCATCAGAATGTGCTGACAATTCGGAGTCTGTATTATAACCTAAATTTTCACATTGGTCTATATCAGTGTCTTCTTTATCTTGTAAACCAGGTTTATTTTGATTCTTCTCTGCTTCAATTTCATCTAACCACACCAGAAGTTGTCTCTCTTGGGCTGGATCCACAATAAAAATCGCAGGTAGTACAATTATATCTCCGCACGACTAAAACACAACAAACTCTTTGAACGGTTGTTTGCGTAATGAGCGCGCAAGCTCTAGCTCAGGCTCAGCTTATGACCGGACAAGAAATAAATATTTAGTTGTGGGATATATACTGCCGGCAATGTTCTTAACGTAAGTGTCTCCTACATACTACTGCTATTAGCCCAGTCTGGTTATACAAAAATCATCGATTTCACGGCAAAATGTTTCGCAGATATCTGAAGCTTTTAAGACATAGGTGGGGGTTACTAGATGACGAATAGATAAAAAGATACTCCTAGTTTTACCTTGCATTTTTTTTAAACAATAATTTATGGTCAGAATTTGATTTTTTATCTATTAGTTTTTTCCTTTATAATTTAAATAAACAATATTTATACCATTTTTTTTATATCAAGAATATATTTATTCTCCCGTTTTTTCAATTAAAATTGATAAATAATTTACGGAGATATTTGCAAAAAAGCAATATATAAATTTAATTAATTTTTTTATTAACAAAATAAAATGTTATTAATACATTTCAACATTGAGAAATTACCGTCCTTTAAATTTGTGCGAAATTTCCCCCCGATCGGTCAAATAGTTTAAAAGTTATTCAATTTGTTTATCCCTGGGCTAATTATTTAAACTATTGAACTTGCCCTATGAATGATGCTAGAGACATTTAACAAATTTCATAGGATTCTTTAAGACTCATACTATCTCAGAAGTTAAATGAATATTGAGTTTTCATCGAAATTATTTACAAAATAAACGTTTGAAAAAGGGGTATGTTTTTTACTTATAAACAATTGTAATAACTTCTACATTTTTCAAGCTACAGACTTGTACGTACAACCATTAGATAGCTGGTAAAAAAACTCACATTTAACAAAAAAAATAAACCTTCTATAAACAATAGGAACGAAGTTAGCGACAATTTTTTTGTTAATTATATCTCCATTGTTTATAAACATTAAGAAGTAAAATTTGCACAAATTTTGAATGAAAATCTAAACTTTATATTGAATTTTATAGCTATAAAATTCATCCAATTTTTCGAAACTTAAAACCTTTCGAAACGAAGTTACTTTCGAAAGATCGACATAGGAAAGTGGAGGGGAAACTGTTTTAGCTCCTCGCTGCAAAATTTAATATTATGGTTACGGATTTATCATTCAAACGCTTCAACAGTTCTGTAGGAATTTCATCAGGTCCATTTGCTTTTCCATTTTTAGCGTTTCTTATTGCGTATTCTACTTCTTCTTTCAATATGTCTGGCCCAGTTGCATTGATTATCTGAGTTAAATTGTTTCTATCGTCTTCAAATAATTCATTCAGGTATTCTGTCCATCTTTTTATTTTATTCTCTAGATCTACAATAAGATTTCCATCTTTGTCTTTAAGTTTACCTATTTGGCATTTCTTTATGCTTCCTGATATCTCTTTTACTTTTTTGTGCATATTGAACGCATCGTACTTTTTCTCATAGGTTTCCATTTCTTCACATTGTTCTTTAATCCACTCCTCTTTGGCTTCTTTTATTCTCTTTTTTATGTGTTTATTTATTTCTTTGTATTTGTCTGGGTAATTCTTCATCTTTCTTCTTTGTTCCATCAAGTCTAGTATATCTTGTGTCATCCACCTCTTATTCTTTGTTGTTGTTTTTGTAACATATTTCTTTCCTGCTGGTTGTATAGCTGTATTTATGTACTTTAATTTTTAAATAACGTTGTTTGTATCGTTAATTTGTTGCTGCACTGAACGGAGGTTTTCATTTATTTCTTCTCCTGTTTCTTGTTGTATATTTTTGTTTCTAAGTTTATTTAAATCTAGTGCCTTTCTGTGTGGTCTTCTAATCTTTTTTGGTCTAGCCTCTATCACAGTAACTACCGGGTTATGATCTGAGCCTATATCAGCTCCTGGGTACGTCTTAGTACATTTAACAGCATTATGATACCTCCTTGCTATCATAATGTAGTCTATTTGATTTCTCACTATTTTTTCTTTGGTATGTTGTGGAGATGTCCATGTATATAACCGTCGAGGAGGTAATTTGAAAAAGGTATTTGTTATTACGAAGTCTTCACTTTGGCAAAATTCAATCAATCGATCTCCTCTGTCATTTCTGTTTCCAAGCCCATATTTTCCTACTTGTTCTCCTACCTTATCTTGACCCACCTTGGCATTAAGATCGTCCATTAATATGTTAATGTATGGAAAGACTGACTTAATAAGTGAAGACAAACAACCTGCAACAAAAAGGTTCAGACCTGACAGGGAAGTCGAATAAATGAACCAAATTTTAACTTTTAAACCAATGTATGTAAAGAAAATAAAAAAAGTAAAGTTCAATAAATATTGCAAAATTTAATAAGGCAAGTGATAAAAAAATCGACTTATATTATCAAAGCAGTAAGGCAGATTCGATTAATATTGTATATCATATCTGTAAGAAAAATAGAATAAAAATCAATATTGTTAATTATAAAAATACAAACAATTATAATTAATATAAGGAATATAATAATATAATGTGTAAAAAATTACCAGAAATTTAATTTATAAAATATATAAGTATTATTACATCATTATACAAAAAACATATGTTGATTTTCCGGGATTTTCCGAGATTTAAGGGGGTGAAAATTATGTCATCATTATTAATACTGCGACAGACTATTCGAGCAAATTCGAGCAAAAAAACAGTAAGTATTTAGAGTGAATTTTAAATGGACTCAATTTTTCCGAGTTTTCCCATATTTTCCGGCCAGTGAAAACTATGAAGTTATTCATATTTCGACGAGCTACCCCAGAATAAAAAAAAATGGCTTGCAGCTGCAAAGGAAGCCGAGATAATGTAAATTTTTCCTACGTGTTGCAATTTGAATTTCCGATGCCGAAAAAAAACGGAGCTGAAACAGATATCCTCTCCACTTTCCTATGTCGATCTTTCGAAAGTACCGTCGTTTCGAAAAATTAGATAAATTTTATAGCTATAAGTTTCAATATAAAGTTTAGATTTTCATTCAAAATTTGTGCAAATTTTACTTCCTAATGTTTATAAACAATGGAGATATGACTTTTTTAAAAATAGTCACTAACTTCGTTCCTATTGGTCATAGGTTTTATTTTTTAATGTGAGCTTTTTTACCAGCTATCCAATGGTTGTACGTATAAGTCTGTAGCTTGAAAAATATAGAAGTTATTACAATTGTTTATAAGTAAAAAACATACCCCTTTTTCAAACGTTTATTTTGTAAATAATTTCGATGAAAACTCAATATGCATTTAACTTCTGAGATAGTCTAAGTCTTAAACAATCCTATGAAATTTGCTGAATGTGTCTAGTATCATGCATAGGGCAAGCTCAATAGTTTAAATAATTAGCCTCAGGGATAAATAAATTAAATAACTTATAAAATATTTGACTGATCGGGGGGAAATTTCGCACAAATCTAAAAGATGGTAATTCCTTGATGTTTAAATGTATTAAAACCATTTTATTTTGTTAATAAAAAAATTAATAAAACTTATAAATTAGTGCAAAAAAACTGCTTTTTTGCAAATATCTCTGTAAATTATTTATTAATTTTAATTAAAAAAACGGGAAAATAAAGATATTCTTGACATAAAAAAATGACATAAATATTGTTTATTTAAAATATAAGGGAAAAAATTTATAGACAAAAAATCAAATTGTGACCATAAATTATTGCTTTAAAAAAACGCAAGGTAAAACTAGGAGTATCTTTTCATATATTCATCATCTAGTATCCCCCACCTATGTCTTAAAAGCTTCAGATATCTGCGAAACATTTTTCCACCTTTTTTTTTAACCAGACTGGGCTATATAGAGATTACGCAAGTCTGAATGCTGGTTGTTTTCTAAATACTTTTGTAGCCTTATTCCAATTGAGCGCTGCGCTCACAACGCGACCAATGACGGGTTAATGTACAAACGTACAACCTCGCCACAAAAAGTATCATTTTTACTCCTAATAAAACAATATACTATTATAGAATTTTCCAAAATACGTGCCTTTCATAAAAAGTTGTTTATTACCATTTTTACAGTCTGATATGGGCAGTGAAAAGCAATTAACTTTTTAGTATTATTTTAATGCCTCAATTAATTATTTTTCTGATTTGAACAATGCAAATTTTTTAGTAAACTGTCAATACTTAATACTTTCTGTACGTAGTTATCGCATCCAGTAAACATGACATAACCTGATAATATAAAGGTAAGGTTTATGTTAACAATAATACTACTTACTCATTAAAAATTTTATGGCTATCATTGAATTTGTATTCTGTCATACTTGTAAGATTTAAGTAATTCAACATTCAAGATCAAAAATTTTGTATTTTGTTTGATTAATTTATTGCTGTTGTCCTTAGAGTTTATTTTTTTGTCGTAATTCGATACCGATAACCTCATTAAATGCATAGATTATTTACAACATGGAGAAAATTTGGAGGAACAAGTTTTTATAAACACACCAGTGAATAAATTTTTTGTCAGAAAAGTTAGAGAATACAACCCTGTTTATGATTTAGTTGCCATTTAAATGTCATCTTTGTTTCGAAATGAACTATTTCGACCTCATGAGTTTTTGCATCAAACCCACAACATATAAAAACTAATAAAAACCAATTGATACTTAAAGTAACATTTAAATTACAACATAAATATTGAAAATCATGATACATTATGATACAACCAAAAATATTTGCTACAGTTAAAACGCTCTTTTGGAAAAAACATATTCACATAATAATGGTTATCCTTTGTCACTTATAAATAAGCATTTCTGAAAATAGAAAAAAATAAACAACTTAACATTCAAAAAGATCCTGAAACACTTAAAAGAAACGATTCGATGAAAGCAGGAATACCATACATAAAATGATTACCAGAAAAACGGGAAGGATATGAAATAAATACACTTACTCCAGATACTGTGGAGGAAAAGAGGTCAATACCTCTAAATTTTTTATAACTAAATCGATTTTGCTAAAAATTTGGAATTAGGCTTATCTTACCTCCCTCTTCAAAAGTTATATATGCGCTAGGTGAGCTTTTTATTTTTAAGGGGTGAAATCACCCCTTATTGAAAATAATGAAAAATAATTATATTAAAGCATTTTATGGATTTAAATCGTGTTAAATTAGGTAATTGAAATATTGTCAATTATAATAATGGATATTGTGTACATTCTCAACCCTTAAATAATCTTAAAAACCACCCCTTTTAATAAAAATAATTGTAAAAAATCGTTTAACAGGTTCAAACGCTTTTGTAGTGCATTTATATCATCTACAATGTAATTCTCTGCTTATATAAAATAATTGTGGTTGATTGCAACACTTCAACCCTTAAAAACTACCCCCTATGTCAAAATATATAAAAAATCTTTTTAAACAACTTCAAAAGTTTTTAATGTACATTTATATTCAAAAATTCCTTTCTTATCAATAAAATATTTTTTGATTGGTTGCTTATTTTCAACCCTTAAAAACCACCTCTATGCTCACGAAACAAATTCCCCTTTGGTAAATGTCTACATAAAAAAATTAAGTATACTCATGATGTTTTTATTGTAAAAAATTATGCATGAAAATACTTAAATACAAAATACAAAAATAAAAATTATATAAAATATATCAAATTATTCATTGTCTGAAACGTCATTCTCGTCATGTTCTAACTCCACCTCTTCGTCTATTGCACGACAGTTTTGACAATTGTCGCCAGAGCATGTTCCACACGTAGCATTGCAAAATAGACCTAGTCTACGATAGCCACACGCTGAGCCGCAACCCTTTTTGCAATTGCAAAAAATCGTTTTCAATAGTTCTTCTGGTGCAGGTTCAAGAGTGATGATATTGTAAAATATCATCACTCTTGAACCATCCCCAATCCGTTATATCAATCTCTTTGTTTCCAAGCCATATCTGAGTTTGTAAATAAACTCTTTTGATATGCTCATCTAGGGCACTTACAGTTGGTACAAGAGATGATAATTTAACTGCACTATTTTTAGTTGTGGCTTTATAAAGGATTCGTATCGCATTTGTTCAAGTAATGATGAATAATCTTCGACCTTATTCATTTTGTTCATGTGAGTGTCTTTGGCAAGGCCATACAGCAAAATTGTACAGTATCTCCCAGCTTCTAAAATGTCTTCGAGATCTGAAGTACTCCTGTCATTGGCACTCATTGGCGGCTTGCCCACGCAACTTCAAAGGAGTGTCGCTTCTCTGTGTTCGTTAGTTCTCAGAAGCAGATGTTCAGTTTAGAGGTGCCTATATTATATACATAACATATATATATATATATATATATATATATATATATATATATATATATATATATATATATATTGTTATGATGTGTTTTTTGTTTGAATGATGAGCAATGAGTATTTTTAATAATATAGGGTTTTTATCGCGGTTCTCAAAGAATTAGCTTGTAAGTACTTTTTAAATTATCTTTATTATAACTATTATGAAACACACATATATATCTAACCTAGCCAATGTAAATTTAAAATAAACTATCTTTAAATTGATACTCTTATAAAACTAATTAAATTCTATAGACAATCTAAATTTTAAACAAAACTATCTTCAAAATTGAAATTGTTATGACACTAACTAAATTATATTAACAAAATGTTGTACCTTTCTTTCACTGAATGCCTAAATGAACTGTTTTCCACTATATATATTCTAATCACCACTGAAAGTCTTTGTACTTCGGTTATCCTTGTTTTTGTGAAATTTCTTTTTTTAATTATCAGCTTCTACCAATTTAAGATATATTTTTCTTCACCAGCATTTATATACCACCAACCAAACCAGCAAACACCATTTATATTTATTCTTCTTTTCAATATACCAATATCCAATTATTATAAGTTGATTTATACTAATCTCCAACCATAATATAATTTAATTTCTTCCAATATACCTTTTTTATCTTCAATAATTATTTGTGTATAATTATAAATGTGCATTAAATTATATGCATAATTTTTAATCTTCATTTAACTCACTATATTAAACAATTGGACTACCTCCAACTAACTTTCATATTTCTTATAAAACTGCTTGACTGATTTACTAAAACTGTGAACAATTGACTTCACTAATTAATTGTGTCTATCTTCTACTAACTTTCATAATAAACTGCTTGACTTCTAACTCAAAAACTGCTTGACTTCAGACTAAAAACTTTCTAAAACTGCTGACTTCTGAATAAAAACTTCTAAAAAACTGCCAAAAACTGCCATCTTGAATCCAAATCACGGGTATTTATATGTTTCTGGATTTCTAGAACCATCTCGTAAGATATCATGTTCCAATTTGTTCTATCAAATACTTGTCTGAATTTTCTGGAACAAACCATTTCGCAAACATGGCCATCTCCGGAGATCCAGAGAATTCCATTCTTTTCTATTAATAATTTTGTTTACATTTAGGCTTTTCAGATCAGAATATATAATTAAATTAGTAACTAACACTCTAATTTAATAAAATACACATTTCAAACAATATATTATTATAATAACCCCACTTATATTCGTATTATGATTCTTAATTTGACACTTGGAGTATGTATAGTTGGTTGCCTAGGCACATGGCTCACTTAAATCTATTATTTTACAATTTATTATATTTTTCTATTATATTTTTACAATTATTATATGCTAATTTCTTAAAATGCCCTCACATAAATATATTTTTATTAAATTCTCTAGTATATAATTTATTTAAAACAACCAAATATCTAATATTATGTAGTATATAACTTATAAATTATTTTCTATAATCCCTAATCGTATCAATACCCCAAAATAATATTTAAAATAAATAATTTACTTATTATTTTTTTAAATATTAATTTTCTCATACCTTATTAAATTTAATAAATTAATAATTCAATTTTTTTTTATTTAAAATGTGTTAAATACATCCCTGTTCGCTGTCTATGTCAAAACAGAGAACAACGGAGCACAGTTCGGCTATTCTATGGTCAAACTGTCATGTCAAATGGAACAATGGATGCTTTATCAGAGAATAAATATAACTTAATTAAAAATATAATCTATATTGTGTTCTGTTTATTTATAGACAAAATCTAGGAATTATTTCAATTCAACAGGCTTTTATCCATATGAATTGGTAAGTTTTACACTTTTTATATTAGAAAGACATTTACACAATCAATTCTGTATCTAACCCCAAAATTATGATTTTTAGGGCACAAACAATTTCCATATTTACAAAATTAACAAGTATGATGTCACATTTATTCACAACAAAGAAATCTACCATCTATCTATGAAATGGATCTATCAGTAAGTTTTTTTTTTTTTTTTTTTTTTTACATTCTTTTCTTTGTTTAGTTGACATATTGGGCATTGGGTAGTAATTTCTTTTGCTATACTCATGTCATTCTTTGCAAAATAATTGTCCCTAAATAGCATCCATAGCTTTCTTGAACCAATATGCATATAATTGTTATGTAAATTTTTCAATATTTTCTTTGCTAAAGTTCTAGTTATTACATATACTTCTATGCCATTTATTATTTTATAATATACCCCATCTTTCCTAAGGACTTTTTGTTTTTCACTCAAATTGATCTGATCTCTTATAATTTCTTCTTTAGAATATAATTCAGTACTTTCTACTAATTGATTTAATCCAATTTTTATTGTTCGCTGCCCTTTTTGTGGTGTATTTTCTAACCTTGATAAAGCATCTGCCACTATATTGGATTTTCCAGAAATGTATTTGATTTCAAAGCAGTATTCACTAAGTATTAGACTCCACCGATGTATTCTACTGTTTCCATATTTGTTATTTAATATAGACGTTAAAGCTTGGTGATCTGTTTCTATAGTAAATTCATTACCCAATAAATAAAATCTTAATTTTGTGACACAGTGTATTATACTTGCTAGTTCTAATTCTGAAACTGAGTAACCCTTTTCATGTGGCTTTGTTATTCTTGAAATGAATTGTATTGGGTATTCGACCCCATCATGTATTTGTAATAATACCCCTGATAATCTCTCTATTGATGCATCTGTTCTTAATATGAATGGCTGTGTGTAGTCAGGATAGTATATTTTCAAATTTGACAGAAAAATGTTTTTAATTTCTTGGAATGCTAGTTCTCTTCTCTGATCCCATCTCCATTTTACACCTTTTCTCAGTAGTTCAAGTAATGGAATTTCTTTTATACTTAGATCTGGTATCATCCTTTTATAATAATTAATTATTCCAATAAATCCTCTTAAAGTTCTTAAATTGTGTGGTGTTTTATATTCCTGAATGACTTGTGTCCGTTCTGGATCCATTTCGATTCCCTTAGTGTTAAGTTTATAACCTAGATATATGACTTCTTTTTGAAAAAATGTACATTTTTCTTGATTTATTTTTAGTCCAACTTTGTCTAATCTATTTATTATAATTTTTAGGTGTTTCTCATGATCTTCAGCCGTTTTAGAAAAAATTAATATATCATCAATGTAGTGAATTACAAAATGTTCATATTGATCCAAAATATCATGAAGACATCTACATAGAGCACTGCAAGATGATTGAAGTCCAAATGGTACTACTTTGAATTGATATACTACTCCATCTATCTGAAATCCTGTATACTGTCTACTTTTTCTTTCTAGAGGTATTAACCAGAAACTATGCTGTAAATCGATTTTAGTGAAAAATGACATTCCTGTAATTCTTCCTAATATTCCATCTATACTCATTGGTGCTTCAAATTGCTTTTCAGTAATCTTGTTAATATTCCTTGCATCCAAACATAACCTGATTTCACCTGATCTTTTTCGTACTACTACTATGGGGTTAATAAAACGTGTGTCTGCCTTCTCAATGATCCCATCTTCTAACATATTATTAATTGTTTTGTTTACTTCTTCTCTGTATTTATATGGTATTGGGTATGATTTTGTTTTAAAATCTTTTTCCTCCTTAACTCTTATACTATGGATATAATTCTGTGCAATTCTATTTTCTTTATTGACAAGTCCCTTGTGTTGCTGCAATATGGAAATGACTATTGATTTATATTCTTCAGGGCAATTTAAAACTTTCATCATATCTTCTTCTTTACAAATAACATTATTCTTCATTATGTACTCATTCTTCCTTGCTTCCAATTTTACGCACTCCGCCTCGTAGGCATCCATCTGCTTAAAATTTCCATTCCTTAAATATTCACTACAATAATTATTCTTTACATTCTTTTGGGACATATCCCTATCATCAAAATACATTTCTTCTTCATAAACATCACTATTTTCTTTTAATAATATCCTATCAACTCTTATTCCTTCTTCCACCTCATCTTTCTGCATAAATTTAATTATTTGCCCTTCCAAAGTTACCATTTTTTTTTCAAAATCTATCTTTACTTTCTTCTTTTCCAATTCATCATTTCCCATTAATATATCAACACATAAATCCTTGACAATAAATCCTTGCATATTAATTTCTTTATTAAGAATATTAATTTTAAAATTGGCTAGTTTATCAATTTCACCCAACTTCTTATTATTTGCACCAATAATTGTAATTTTTGGAATCTTTATTATATCTGATAGTTTTAATGTATTAAAAATAAAATTCTCCGAGACTAAAGTACTTTCTGAACCAGTATCTATCATAATCTTAATCATTTTATTTTTGGCCAAAGCATTTATATAAATTAAATTAATAGATTCAATAATTTTCTCTTCATCTAAAGAAATAAATTCAGAAGGTTTTTCATAATAGCAATGGCCTAACTTGTAATTCAGAAAGTTTACTGCACAAAATTTTGATTATTAGAATTGTCAGATTGTATCTGACCACTTGGATCTGATGTCCTATGTCTTTCCCTACTATGACTTCTACTCACATTTTCCTGCCTTGTACTACTTCGTTCCCTGTCTTCGCAGCTTCTATTCCTTCGAACACAATTTACCTGTCTGTTATAGTTAGGTCGCTCTGTATTTCTTCTATTATTAAAATCTTGTCTATTATTATTAGTACTGTTATTAAAATGTTGTCTATTATAACTAGTATTGTTATTAAAATTCTGTCTATTTTGATTACTATTATTATTATTAAAATTTTGTAAACTATCAACATATCTATAATTATTATATGATTGTCTATATTGTTGATTATCATTTCTATTATATTGAAAGTTACTATTGTTTTTTCTGTTATTATTATTACTTGTCATATTGCCTCTTTGTATTCTTTGAATAAAATTAATAAAACTATCTATTGTTTGAATATTTTGTACAGTTACGGTTTGCACAACATCAGCATCAAAATGTCTAGATACATTTAAGACTGTTTCATCCTCTCTAAGTGGTGGTTCTAAATATTTTGCAACTGTTATCAATTTCAATGCATAATCTACCATATTTGATTTTAAATTTTGATTATACTTTCCAAAATATAGAATTTCTCTAAACTTGGCTTGCTCTAATTCACCCCAATAATAATTTAAAAATTTATTTTCAAATGTTTGAAAATTATCTAAATCATTCTCAATACTAGCAAACCAAGTTGCTGCATTATCATTTAATGTCATTCTAATATAATCTTTAATATCATTAATATTATTCACAAATCTTAATTTATGTTTTAAACTATTTATGTATACTCTAGGATGCAAATTTTTTATATTACCAGAGAATTTAATCCCAGTCTCATTTGTTAAATTTAAGTAAGGTCTCCCTATGTCTCTCATTTGTGAAATATCATCTATTCTCTGTTCCACATTTCTTATTTGATTACTATTTATTTGGATATTTTGTTGTATATCGTCTAATTTTTCTTCTGTGTTTCTCCTGTCTTCGTTAATTTTTACTTCTAAGTTACATTTCTGTAACTCTATTTTCTGTTCTATATCTATTTTATTATCTTGAATAATCCTCTTTACTTCTGTCCTCTCATTGTCTATCCTTTTCTTGTAGTCATTCCGTATACTTTTTATTTCATTTGCTACTTTTTTCTCTGCAGCTTCAAGTTTTTTATCCATTTGTTTTTCCATTTGTTTTACAATTTTATTATTATTATCTTCTATTTTCTTTTCTAATTTTCTATAATTCTCTTCCAATTTCTGTTCCATTTTTTTCATGTCTTCTTTGACTTCTTGTGAATTCTGTTCCATTTTTTGTTCTATTTTTTTCATGTCTTCTTTGACTTCTTTTGAATTCTCTTCCAATTTTTTTATGTCTTCTTTGATTTCTTTTGAATTATCTTCCATTTTTTTTATGGCTTCTTTGATTTGTTTTGAATTATCTTCCATTGTCTTGTTCATCTGCATTATTAATGACATCAAAGTTGCCATATTGACATTTTCCTCTCTTTCTGGATTCATTTCTGCAGTATCTTGTGGAACTTGTACTAAACTCTCCTCTTGTATAGGTTGTGTTTCTACTTCCACATCTTCTTCATTCTTTTTGCTTCTTGTACCTTTCTTTCCTTGAGACATTTTGAGACTTTACTTGTTCAAATATAATTAATAATAAAATCTATTATTTTTCCTTTCTACTGATAATTAATTTAATTATATGAGAGCACTTATCTTCCCAAACTAATTCTTTTAAATAGAGAGCCACCGCGTTGGGTGCCAAATTGTTATGATGTGTTTTTTGTTTGAATGATGAGCAATGAGTATTTTTAATAATATAGGGTTTTTATCGCGGTTCTCAAAGAATTAGCTTGTAAGTACTTTTTAAATTATCTTTATTATAACTATTATGAAACACACATATATATCTAACCTAGCCAATGTAAATTTAAAATAAACTATCTTTAAATTGATACTCTTATAAAACTAATTAAATTCTATAGACAATCTAAATTTTAAACAAAACTATCTTCAAAATTGAAATTGTTATGACACTAACTAAATTATATTAACAAAATGTTGTACCTTTCTTTCACTGAATGCCTAAATGAACTGTTTTCCACTATATATATTCTAATCACCACTGAAAGTCTTTGTACTTCGGTTATCCTTGTTTTTGTGAAATTTCTTTTTTTAATTATCAGCTTCTACCAATTTAAGATATATTTTTCTTCACCAGCATTTATATACCACCAACCAAACCAGCAAACACCATTTATATTTATTCTTCTTTTCAATATACCAATATCCAATTATTATAAGTTGATTTATACTAATCTCCAACCATAATATAATTTAATTTCTTCCAATATACCTTTTTTATCTTCAATAATTATTTGTGTATAATTATAAATGTGCATTAAATTATATGCATAATTTTTAATCTTCATTTAACTCACTATATTAAACAATTGGACTACCTCCAACTAACTTTCATATTTCTTATAAAACTGCTTGACTGATTTACTAAAACTGTGAACAATTGACTTCACTAATTAATTGTGTCTATCTTCTACTAACTTTCATAATAAACTGCTTGACTTCTAACTCAAAAACTGCTTGACTTCAGACTAAAAACTTTCTAAAACTGCTGACTTCTGAATAAAAACTTCTAAAAAACTGCCAAAAACTGCCATCTTGAATCCAAATCACGGGTATTTATATGTTTCTGGATTTCTAGAACCATCTCGTAAGATATCATGTTCCAATTTGTTCTATCAAATACTTGTCTGAATTTTCTGGAACAAACCATTTCGCAAACATGGCCATCTCCGGAGATCCAGAGAATTCCATTCTTTTCTATTAATAATTTTGTTTACATTTAGGCTTTTCAGATCAGAATATATAATTAAATTAGTAACTAACACTCTAATTTAATAAAATACACATTTCAAACAATATATTATTATAATAACCCCACTTATATTCGTATTATGATTCTTAATTTGACACTTGGAGTATGTATAGTTGGTTGCCTAGGCACATGGCTCACTTAAATCTATTATTTTACAATTTATTATATTTTTCTATTATATTTTTACAATTATTATATGCTAATTTCTTAAAATGCCCTCACATAAATATATTTTTATTAAATTCTCTAGTATATAATTTATTTAAAACAACCAAATATCTAATATTATGTAGTATATAACTTATAAATTATTTTCTATAATCCCTAATCGTATCAATATATATATATATATATATATATATATATATATATATATATATATATATATATATGTATGTATGTATGTATGTATGTATTATATACATATTTGTGTGAGTGTTAGTGTGTCTGTTACCAGTTTTTCGAATATACTTGAATAAAGCATTTATATATACAGAAAATAAGTTGATGCTCCAAAATATAAATAACATGCTCCAATTTTTTTTTAGAATAACTCCGTTAATTTTTAAGCTACAGTGTCCATTAAAAAAATATTTTGAAGGTAATTTCAAAAGCTACAAGACTAAGTAGATTAAAATATATTAAAATTCTTTCTTTTTAAATAGTAAAGGGCCAAAGTGCTGATTACAGGTGTGTCAGCCGCTGTATCTCAAACTTCAATTGGCTATATCTCTATTATTTTTCGAGCTACAACAAAAATAAAAAAATCTAAATTTTTGTTAAGAAAAAAACTACATTTCGGTATAGAACTATTTTTCACGTATCTCTTATAGTTTTAGATTTATTTTGAAAAAATGTAAATTTTTAGAATTAAAAAAAAAGATTTTTTAATTTAAACGATTTTTTCAAAAAATACGCATTTTTAACAGGCTAAACTTTTAAAACTTATAAATAACACTAAAAAAAAATGAATTGTAGAAGATATACGTTTAATTTCAATTCTGATCGAAATAGTGTTACTTATACTACTCGTTTTTTTTTTAACGCTAGAGTAATTCAAATTCTTTTCTTCGTATTTCGCTTTGTTTTCATCGAAATGGCTTTTAACATAGCTCATTTTAAAGCTTTCTTCTAGCTTTTTAAAAAGTATTGTATGAGTTTTTATCAAAAAAGATGTCCATTTTCCGATATTTTATGTTAAATGCATCGAGTATAGTATCCCAAAAATAAAAAGTCATCTTCAAACAATTACAAATCGCTTAGTATTGTACTTATAAAACTTAATAAAAAAACAATCTCTTTGTTTTTTTATAAGCTTTATTTTTGTTCACTATAGATTTTTCAATAAAACGCTTTGTTTTTGAGTTATTCGTACAAAATCATTGGAAAACATGTTTTTTTTTGCGAAAAGTTTACTTTTTCAAGTGCGTATAACTCAAAAAAGTATTGATTTAGCGAAAAAAATTTATATGACATTTTTTTGTTTAAAATTTGATTCTCTATCAATTCCCGGGGTTATTTTGAGTGTAAAAAGTTCAACCCCCTAGATTGGGTGCCAACCACCCCAGGGGTAGAAGCACACATCGGCACCATATAACTTATGTTTTTTGAGTTATTTACTACCCACTGTAAAAATTTCAGATAAATCGGTGCAGTTATAAAAAATTTAAAGGGAAAATGCCACAGTAACTGGACTAACTACAACTTGTGAAATAATACTTTGCTTATTGGTCGTAAATGACATGACAATGGGGCAGTGCGCCCTTACCCCACCTTAGGTTATTATCCCCTCAGGTTCGCCACCTCCCCTATGCATATCCGTTTGTTTTCAGTGGTTTCCTCCACTGGTTTTTATATTCGTGACGGTTTCTCCTCGGGTATAGGTTTGGCTATAGGTTTGGCTATCGGGATATATATGACGGGTACGGGTTGGTGTCGTATGATGGAAGTATTTATTTTCACAGAGAGACAAGATAGTACTTGGGTAATGGTCAGCGGACAGCTGCTCCAATTTATCGCCTTTTACGATGAGCAGGAGAAACTGTGAAGGTATAACCTTCACACGGGGGACATACATTAACCTAAATTCAGCATTAATAAGATTAGTAAGTTTTGCACAACCTTTACAAGGTAGATTTTATTACCTCACCATTGATTAAATCATAGCGTGGATCTTTTTTGTGTTGAAGTTTTCTTTTATTTCAGTTATTACTTCTTGTGTTTGTCTTATTACTTTTTCTACTTGAACTGGTTCTTCCCAACTTTGTTTGGTATTTTCAGTTTTTTTGTAGAATTAGTTTTTTTCTTCGAGCAAAAAGACAGAAGAGGGAATGTAAGGGTAGTGGGGGCAAAAATATTGTTAGACGGGAAGTGCCATTTTGAGAGGCCACATTAAACAAGGAAAGAGAGTCTCTTTCCTTGTTTAAGAAATCAAATTTAGTTGGGTTATGTCATTGCTTGTCCCAACTGTCACATGAAAACTTATTTATATTAAGTTTTTTAACAAGTGTGTCACATTTTAGATTATTATCGTTATTATTTAATTAAAACTTTCTCGTCGAAGACACATTCTGAAAAATATTTTATAGCTACTGTTTTATGACCTTATAAAAAACATGAAATATTTTCCTAATTAAAACTATCATTATATTAAAATTTTTAAACTTTGTACTAATTCCATTAGATAAATTAGAACCCCTACAACACAGTATGATTATTGTGAAGTGTCGTAAAGTTTAAATTTCGCGCCTTTGCATTCCCGGCTATGTTCGCCTTATTAAGAAGCCACTTTTCTGAATTTTGGTCTACTTTTCATAACGATTAGATTCACTCTTTTGTCTTTTTGCTCGATGGTTTTTTTCCACAAAGAATAATCAGTTCTACTATTATCCATTAAACCTTTTAAGTAGGAATTAATTTTTTCATTCTTTTCTTTTTCATTCATAGTTTTCAAAAGAATAGAGTAAAGTGAGGAACATTATCTATAATGTAATAATACAACACATAACTAACAGTAGGCATCTAGAGATCAGAATTTTAAGTTAAGGATTGATTTGTACATGAGATTTGTGATGTCATCACGAGCGCTGTGACTTCATTACAATGGAAAAAATTTAATGGATCAGGGGGTGAAGGTTAGGTCAGATGAAAGGAATTTTTATCCCAAATTCAAAGTTGTACCACGATGAGGGTATTAATTTAAAAAAGTAAGCCAAATTTTCAATTTAATGTTTATTTTCAGCAATAATCAATAGCGTTCAAAATGTGAAATAATTTTATTGGAGGTGTTCAAAATGACCTCCTTCTGCCTCAACACAAGCGTCAAACCGTCTAGCAGTTCACGTGTACATGCCGCATTTATCATCTCTGGCGTAATCAGGGTACATGTTTGTCTAATTTTACTTTTTAAATCGTGTACATCTGTCTGTAGGTTCTTCGTTATAAATGATTCTTTTTAAACAGCCCCATACAAAAGAATCCAAGGGTGATAGCACAGGCGATCTTGGAGGCCATCGGAAGGGCCCATTAGTTCTAATCCATCTGTTTGGAAATGTTGCATTAAGGTAATTGATTACGATACCGCTGTTTTGTGGGTGTGCGCCATCTTGTTGCCATACCATAACTCCTCTTTCGCGTAAACGAATATTTTCCAGTAACAAAGGTAGCTAATTTTTCAGAAAATTCAGATATCTCTGACCATTTAAATATTCTTAAAAAAATATGGACCTATTAAATGCCCATTAAATGACTCACACCACACATTAATTCCCCATATAGTTTGAAAGCAAGTTTCTATTAATCCGTGGATTATCCACTGACTAATAATGGGAGTTATGGCGATTTACAATCCCATTATCATGAAAACTAGCTTCATCACTCCACATAATTATAGTTAAAAAGTGTCTTGCATCATCACTTGCATTTTGGCGATGAAGGTTAGTCTTGGATCCAAATCGGTGGGTCGCAATTCATGAACCAAACACAGTTTAAATGGATGGTAATGGTGGTTTTTAAAATCCTTTGATCTGTAGTTGAAGACACTCCAGTTTCTGCAGCAATAGACCTTATGGACACATGTGGAGTAATCGTTACACATGGTTACATTATATAGGAAAGGTATTGTTACTACTGTATACGAGCTCCTTCCCATATGAGTTGGCCCAACGTTAGATTGATAAGAACATTAAATTTTGTAGAACAAAAACAAGAGCGCATCGTAAAGTTTTAATGCATCGAACAACATTTTTGAATTTCCCAATTACAGAAAATATTTTATAACGTAATGAAAACTATTGATTAAACAGAATACTAATAAATTAAAAAAACGAAAAAAAAAATGTGAAAGTTTACCACGGAGTTACATCCCCTTTATTTTTATTGACATCCACAATTCTTCGAGGCATAGTTTTTAGAAAGTTCTGACAAAATTCTAATGTAAACGAATCCCATATTTCTTGCCATTTTTCCTTCAATTCGTTGACAGACCTGGCAGGACGTTTTCTCAAAGCTTTTTCATTTCGCGCCACAAAGTCTCTATCGTGGATAAGTCGGGACTGTTAGAAACCCATTCGAGAAGTGGTATGCAATGGTCTTCAATCCATTTTAAAGTCTTTTTTTAAGTTTGACAACCTACGCCGTTCTGTTGGAAGACAAAATCTTCCGCTAATGTTAAACGGTGTTCCATAATCGCTAAAAGAGATTTTTTTTAAAATATTCAAATATTTGTCCGTGTTTACAATCCTATCGATAAAATGTAACTTTCTCACACCTTTAGACTACATGCTGCCCCAGATCATGACAGATTCAGGAAATTTGACTTTTCTCTTCAGACAGTCGGGATGGAAAGCTTCATTTTTCCTGCGAAGGACGCGACTCCTACTGTCTCCAACACACTCTTCAAATCTGGACTCATCACTCCATTGTATTGAATCCCATTGCGACTAAGTCCAATCTTTATGCTCTTTTGACTATCTTAGTCTATTTTTCTTTTGCTGTAATGTTAAAAGTGGCTTTTCCTTAGCCCAAAATAAAATGAAATTTATTAAAAACAATTCGTAATAATTTTTTTAACTATAAAACTTACTTTGTACCAAATCCTAATTTGTGGGCCTCTCGGTGACATGTTGATCTAGAAACGTGTCTTCCAATAACGTCACTCCAAAAAAACGCTTAACTCCATATAATTTGCTTCGGTTATTTTAATTTTTCGTACATTTCTAGGGTTTGTGACGACTGAAGCTGTAGTTTTGTATCTTCTGACTATATTTCTTACACTATAGCGTGACAATTGCAACATATTCGCGATTTCCGAATTGGATTTTCCAGAATTGAAAAATCTAATAATGATTGAACAAATTTTCTCATCGATAACTTTACATCGACCCATTGTACAATCCACAAACGGCAAAAAGCTTTACAATACTACAAAATAAATTTGACATTAACTGACAATATTGTTATTTTGATGTCATTTTTTCATAGCTACCTCTGGATTTAACATAATTATGAAAAAATCAACGTGTTGTCATAAGCGAATACATAGCCAGGTTTTAGTGAAATTTTTTATTGTTGAAAATAAATAAAAAATCATAAGGGTAATATTTTTAATAAATATTACTAAAAATGCCATATTAATTAATATGGGAGCTTATAAAAACATGCAAAGTATAATTTGTTTATGGTAATCGACTTAAACTGCAAATTCCATAGGTGGGCCAACTGACATGGGAAAGGGCTCGTGAATTCACGATATTTCAAAATTTTGTTTTAAAACTAAAAATTAATGTATTAGTGAGTGAACACAAGAAATGACATTAGCTGTTACTGTTTACAGTTGCCAAAAAATGATTTAAACAAAATCTCAATGATAATTTGCTTTTCTTGTGAATTTGTAAAAACTATAAAAGTATGCTAGTTTTAGGTTAATTTGGACATGATAAATGCGCCATTAAATTGAAAATGTAGCCTATTTATTAACATTAATACACTCATTGTGGTACACCGTTGAATTTGCGATAAAAAGACTTTCGTTTGACCTAAACTTTGCCCCCATGATCCATTTAATTTTTTCCATTGTAATGACGTCACAGCTACCGTGATGACGTCACAGATCTCATGTATACATCAATTGATAGGATTGTACAGTCCATCTAATTTACAAACCGTTGCACGTCATTATCTACGTCAGAGATCGAAGTTGACATAGTTGCCAAAGTATAAAAAAATCCTGAATCCATTTTAAATCAAATAGGTCACATAATTATTATTATACTCTTTATAACGACTATTTAAATTCTTACGTGACATTTTTGAAATAAAACACTAATTTTGTTCTAAAAAGAACAGATTTTATTAAATAGGTAAAAATATAAAACAAGAGGTATTCACTTTAAAATTTAAAATAATAAAGTACAAAAAGTGTCAACACCGCAACTGTCAAATAAGTGTTACCAATTTATGCCAAAATTTCACCTTCGTTCGATTACAGTTACAGTGTGTTCCGAACAAATGTTCTTCATAAAAACGCTTTTTAATGCATTTATACAAATTAAATGAAACATATTGTTGTCTATTTCTTTAAGTTAACATTAATAGAAATCTTTAAATATTAGTTCTACGCGTATATAATAAAATATGTCTAGTGGCTGTAATGCCAGTGTACTCGGGAACACACAATACCGCCTAAATATTTCGTGTTGGTATCATGTGACGTCACGGGCTATGACGCCGATGACGTGCAACGGTTTGTAAATTAGATGGACTGTTTGTAGGTCTCATTGACCGATACAAATATTCAAAGTAAAAATATTCATTACTTCCTGAATTAGAGTTATAGGCTGTTAAAAGCATCTTGGAACACCCTGCATTAACTACGAGACGTCAAAATATGTAATTTTAATTACAATAAAATGATTCATAACAACAAATAAACAATAATGACAAAATTTAAAAAATGATTACAGCAATTTTATAATTCAATGGATAAATTCATACTAAAGTCGTGAAAATTTTTACATCAGATGAATAAAATTTATCATTTCCATTCACCTTTCACTATGGAATTTTCATTGTTAGAGCCTAATCTTCAAAACCTATAGCATGAAATTTTGTTTTTGAGTTTTGTCAACAAATATGCATTTGAAATATGCCTAAAAAACACCGAATTTAAACTTTCACATTTTTTCGATTGCATAGTTTTTCAAAACTACACAACTTTAGCTACAAATTCCGCCCAATGCCGTCTTCGTGAAAACATTTCCCATGACGTGAGATTGTTTTTAAGGTAAAAGTTTAAATTTAGCATATTTCAATTGACTCATATTTGTAGCCAAAAGTCAAAATAGAAATTTCATGTTATAGGTGTTAAAGATTAGGTTCTCATCATCATCATCATTTAGCCTTCATTTATCACATCAACTGCTGGACATTTTGTGCTCTTTGTTGCCAATTTTTCGTGATACGCCTGATGTCGTCAGCCTAACGTGTAGGTGGTCTTCCTCTACTACGTTTGTCTGCTCTTGGTCTTTAAGTGAGTTATGCATTCTCGCTACATGGCATGCCCAGTTCCATTTTAGTTCCGCCATGCGTTCCACAACATCATCAACACTCGTCCTTCTTCGCAGATCTTCGTTTCTTATTGGGTCCCGCAACGTCACTCCCAGCATAGACCGTTCCATTCGTCGTGGGCCACTCTCAATTTCGAAGCCGTATTCTTTTGTTTAGAGTCATAGTTACCGCCCCATAGGTCATGATCGGTAATACGCACTGGTCAAATACTTTTCTTTTGAGGCTAATTGGTATGTTGGCCCTAAGTGTGCCTCGCAGTTTTCCAAAGGCTGCCCACGCTAAAGTAATTCGTCTTTGGATTTCGCCTTGAATAGTTAAATGGTTATAGACTACATATATTTGTCATAAACTTAGTTTTGGTCAAGTTAATTCTGAGGCCCACCTTCGAACATGCAAAGTCTAATTCATTCAACATATCTGTGGCTTCTTATAAATTATCTGTAGTAAGGAGAATGTCATCTGCGAAACGGAGATCGTTAAGTTTTTCGCCGTCTATTGTTACTCCTTTGTGGTCCCAATTGACCATCTTAAAGGCATACTCTAATGCCGTTGTGAATAATTTCGGTGACAATGTATCTCCTTGCCTTATCCCACGTTTTATTTTTATTGGTCGGTTTCATCGTGTATCTTAACAGTCATAGTGGCATTTTTGTAAATATTGTAAATAAGTTCACTATATCTATGGTCAATCCTGCTGTCATTTATTGCTTCTATAAGTCTGTTTATTTCGATCGTGTCGAACGCTTTATGAAAATCTATGAAAGTGGGGACAAGAGGTTCGTTGTATTCTATAGATTTTTCAATGAGTGTCTTTACTGTATGGAGGTGATCATTGGTACCATAATTTGATCGGAATCCTGCCTGCTCTTTCGGTTGGTAGAAATCTAATTTTTTCTCCATTCTTGATTTTGTATATGTGGTTCAACAGGCTAATAGGTCTATAATTTTTTATGTCCGTTCTATCTCCTTTTTTATGCAAAAGAATGGTAATAGCATTGTTCCATTCTTTGGGCACCTCTCTTTGCTGCAAACATAGATTAAATAGTTTCACACATTTATTTGGTCTTTTGAACATTTATATTTAGTCCCATTCTGTGTGCAGATGCTCTTAACGACCGAAATGCTTCAGTCAGAGATTCTGTGGACCTACCTGTGATGTCTATGTCATCTGCGTATCCGACAATTTGTACTGAATTGATGACCTAGAACTGCAAGGTGTTGACACCTTCATATACTTGGGGTCGCTGCTAACCAAAGATAACAACGTCAGTGAAGAAATAAAAAGAAGAATAGTGCTCGCCAATAAGTGTTACTATGGCTTAAGAAGACAGATGGCCTCAAAAATGCCTAGAAAAATTAAACTGACTGTATACAAAACACTAATAAGACCAGTGCTAACATGTGGTTCAGAAACTTGGACACTAACACAGAATGACCAAGAATTGCTCAAACGTTTTGAGCGAAAAATACTAAGACGAATATATGGAGGCATAAAAGAACAAGGTTTGTGGCGCAGGTGTTACAATTTTGAGTTGTATAGAATGGTATGTAATAGTATGATTTGGAGAACCTGACGTTGTAAAATTCATTAAGGTAGCACGCCTCAGATGGATAGGTCATGTAATCAGACGAGAGGAAGATGCCATAGTCAGAAAAGTTTTTGACCGAAGAGGGCCGATCGGACAACGAAGAAGAGGAAGACCGAGACTTAGGTACCAAGACAACCTAGAAAACGATTTGAAGTCTATCGGAATTAGAGCATGGAGAAGAGTTGCCAGAGACAGGGGCGAATGGAGGATTGTTCTGAAGAAGGCTTTGGCTCATAAAGAGCTGTAACGCCACTGATGATGATAATTTATTTAATAGCATATCTCCTCCATTTACGATAGAAAAGATTAGGCTCTAAGAATGGAAATTCCTGAGTCAATGGATATGGTAAATGGAATGGAATGGAAGTGATAAATTTTATTGATCTCATGAGAATCGTAAAAAATGACAAAACTCAAGCAACTTTTATTTATTTAACAGCTTTACAGAAACTGACTTTTTTGCAGCAAAATGCAAATCGCATACGATTTGCTGAACTTTTCTCCTTTAATATGCACTGAATTTTGTCGATAGGACATTCTGATCAAAAGATATCGAATTTTCCGCCGAGTCGATACAAGTTTTATTTAAAAAATTGATTTCGCGCGCGTAATACTTTTAAAATCTTCGGTTATTTCAAGCGTTGTTTCGTGAGAGAATTCATTCTACGAAAAAACTACTACTAAACATTTTTGTTCAAAATTATCTCGGCTACTTTTCTTGTTTTTTTCTACAGCCGACAGATTCTTGGTAAATCGACGTTTTCTATTTCCCCCTACTAGGGGGTGGGGTTTAGGGAAGGATCACGGGGCTTAGAGTGGCAAACATTATTGCATTTTTTTGGGGTCTCAAAATTGACATTCTCAGCAAAAAAAGTAAGTAAGTTCATGTAACCTTCTGTCTAAGGTCTAGAGTTAGGGTTTTCAGGTCGCGCAAGCGCCCCTAACATGACTTTCTTAGTCGGGACCGACCGCTTTACGTGCCCTCCCAAGCACGGTGACACCTTAGTTAAATTAGAAATTGAAAAATTTTTCGGTGCCTATATTCAAATCCGGGCCCTACAGCTTGTTAAGCCAGTACCATAGCCAATGAGTTACGGCTGCCACTCAGCAAAAGTCAGCCTATTTGTCTGGTTTTTAGAGATTAAGTCTCTGATCACTGGACTATCAACGAATTCAAGAAATGGATTTTGATTAGAAGTGAAACTGAACTGATTCATTAAAAACAAACGCCCGGTACATCGTTAACTTTCAATTTGTAGATTTTATTTACATGATATTTATTCCTAATCTTAAAAATATACTGGATGTTAGTTTTTGATCTTAATATAATATACTTACATAAAGTAATACTTAACCATTACAGATTTATTATGTGACAAAATGTTTTGAGATACATATTATGTGACGATTAATTCATTACATAATTTGACAAATATTTCGAAAAAAATATTAACTTGCATCAGTCTCCCACATCAGACTAATAATACCTCGAAACAACCTTGACTTTAGCTTTACCTTGCAATAAAAAATGAATGCCATGATGTGAAATGTTCAATTGTTTTGTTAGATGATAAATAACTAATGTATTCAAATACGAACCAATCTGTCTGCGACAGATAGGCAGGAATATTTTTTATTTTGTAATAAACTGAAGAAAATTGATTTTATACCTATAAACTTTTATTTTAAAAAAATCAATTAAAAAAATAAAAAATAGATATATTTTGGAGTAATGTTTTCTTAAAAAGGAAAAACTTGCGTAATAATTATAAACATATATTTATATCATAAATATCAAAAAGATCTCATTTGAAAATATTTTTCTTCCTTTTACATATTATTATTAGATCGATGTTTATTATTTGAGAAAAAATTTCAAAAGCAAAAGATTTAATCTTCCCTAGATTAAAATTTTTTTCGAAACGTGTTCACGTATCGATCGTTTTATTCAGTCTATAGGCCAGGAAATAAGCAAAAAAGTACCCTGTTTGTGACACTGAACCGGCCAGGCAAGCAACAGTTTTGTCTATCAGCCTATCAGCAAAAAGTGAAGCATTTAAAACAAATTTGGGAGTAATAAACTTATGTCATATAAAAACCTTCAAATTAGCGTTTTTTAAAGGAGGCGGTGAAAGGAAAAGTGGTGTAAGTCATCTGAACATCATTTTGAGATACAAAAGGTTTTATTAGAAATATTGTACTTAATTAAATCTACGTAACATTTATAAACATGCTTGTGGTATTTTTTTTATTTATTAAGAACATGTAACTCTACTAACATTTTTGTTTAAATTAAACTATGTAAAGGGTAGTTTTTAAGGGTTCAAATGACTTACACCACTTTTCCTTTAAGAGAATGTACAGGGTTTCTCATTATATTTTGACCCCCCACTTATTTTCGTTAATTTCGGAAATACAAAAAAAAGTTTTAAATAAAAGTTGTATTATTTTATATGTACCGACCAACAGTATAGCAACAGACCAAATTTTGTATACAGGGAGTGCCCAATAAAATGATACATTTAAGATACATTACTACATTTAAGATACAATACTACATTTAAGATTATAATAGATGCTCAAAGTGCCTTCCATTGTTATTAATGCACAAGTAATATCTTCGTCTCAAATTTTCTAATGCGTCAGATATTGTGTTATTATGACCATTTAAATTTTCAATTTCCGCGCGAACTTTTGTCGTGATAGTGTTAATATTGTTATTTGAATCAAAATACACTTTTTCTTTAAAAAACTCCCATAAAAAGCTATCACATGGTGTTAAGCCGGGACTATTTGGTGGCCATGTAATGGTACCCTTATTGCCGATCCACACATTAAATTGTGATCCACACATAAATTTTGTGTATAACTTTGATTTAATCACTCATCCACTTCTGTACTGACTGTGTCCAAATATGATTCCTCAGTTAATTTATAATCATAAAACAATGGTCCAACTATTTTGTTTTGAAATATTCCGCACCACACATTTATTGATTTTCTTCCTGACTTTTGTATTTGCTTAATTCTTCTTTTTCTATTATTTTTCTGTTCCCACGGATACCTATTTCTTCTATTAAAAATGCCTAAAGTTGAAAAATTTGATTCATCTGTCCATAAAATGTTATAAAAATAATTAGGATCATTGTTCAAATTTGTAAGCATGTCTTGACAGAACTGTAAACGCTTTCTCTTATGAACATCGGTAAGTTCTTGTACCGGTAATATTTTGTACGGTTTATAGTTGTGCTTTTTTTTAAACTCTATGTATCGTCGCACGGCTTTTCTCTAATGCATTAGTAGCATTGTTTAGACTAGTTTCGGAATTTTCTAAAATAAAAATGTTATTATGGATTTAATCTATTATTTAAGTATTTAATTTTTACCTTCAAAGTAAAGCAAAGTATTAAGATCTTCATCATTTCCTACGATAGTACGTTTCTTCCGTTCAAACATTTTTTCATTTATGACATGACGATAATTATATAAAAATGTATTTGCAGAAGGAGTCTGTCGATCTGGATAAATCAGCCTATAATCTCTTCTTGCCCCTTGCTTGTTTTTATTATTTTTTACATAAATTGAGAATATATCTACTTTTTCATCTGCAGTATAATCCATTTCGGTATGAGGACTGACAGTTTATAATAAATTATTAATTGTTTCATTTTGAAATGTCAGTTGCATAGCCACCTATGGCTACCCTTTTGTAGTACCATATGCCATTATGGAACAAAACTAATGCTACATAATGTCATATATTGGTAATCAGGAAATGCAGGGCTAATCAAAACTATAAAAAAATACAGGGTGTCCCATTTGAAATATTGAAGATGCATTTTATTGGGCACTCCCTGTATACAAAATTTGGTCTGTTGCTACATTGTTGGTCGGTACAGATAAAATAATAAAACTTTTATTTGAAACTTTTTTTTGTATTCCCGAAAGTAAGGAAAATAAGTGGGGGTCAAAATATAATGAGAACCCCGGTACAGAAAGCAAAACATGCTTATTGATTTTACATTAGAAAATCAAAAGTAAATTCACTAGTTTATTAGTCATTATTTTCTTCTACATCAGGAAGTGGTCCAGCTTCGTCATTGACTTCATCAGATGATGTAAGATTTCTAAAATAAGAATGGTGGACTGGAGGAATGTATGGTAGTAAATCACGCATATCTCGTTTTTTGGCTGGCATGACTGGTCGAGGTGCTGTGTACAGGCAATCCCGTTAAATATTTTTCAACATGCTGGTCTTCCTTTCTGCTTGCTTCGAAGGATATTAATTTGTGAAAAGTAAAAATCTTCATTTAGTATTTCTTTATAGAACAGTGAAAATGGCTCATCTTTTTTGACTCTAATCCACTGCATTTTTAACCATGACACTGATTGGTTATCCGCATTGGTTTTTCTTTTTGTAATTGATTTAGTGAGTTGTGTCATATCTTTAAAGTCTTCTCTAAGCATTTTTGTGAAAATGGAAGCTTTTTTCTTTCTACACCGAACTATGACTGAAAACCAATCTTTAGTCACATAAATCTGTTTACGTTTAGAGTGAGTTTCAATTGAACCAAAGTCCAAGTCGTTTGGTAAGTAAGATTGTCCTCTTACCATAAACCTGTGATCAACTATTTCGATACTACTATTTTCACTTTGAACTAACTGTAACAAGGCCAAGGCAAAATTAAAGTTTATATTTTGGCCGGTCCAGCTGTCATTGTACAATACAACATGTTTTGAATTTGCTGCACGTAATTCTATGTGCTTTGTGACACAGACACTGATTTCCTGAGATCCTCTCGAAGCTGTTATTTCATCCCATCCATACATGTAGCCTAAGCCAGAAGATAGCTCATGGCAGCCAAAGTTGTAAATGTACAGGGTTTCTCATTATATTTTGACCCCCCACTTATTTTCCTTAATTTCGGGAATACAAAAACAAGTTTCAAATAATAGTTGTATTATTTTATCTGTACCGACCAACAGTGTAGCACCAGACCAAATTTTGTATACAGGGAGTGCCCAATAAAATGCATCTTCAATATTTCAAATTGGACACCCTGTATTTTTTTATAGTTTTGAATAGCCCTGCATTTCCTGATTACAAATATATAACATAGTGTAGCATTAGTTTTGTTCTATAATGGCATATGGTACTACTATACTATACTAAAAAAATATATTTAGAATGTTAACAAAATTAATGACTTACAATACTACATTTAAGATACAATAGATACAATACTACATTTAAGATTACAATAGATGCTCAAAGTGCCCCAAAGTTATTATGACCATTTAAATTTTCAATTTCCGCGCTAACTTTTGCCGTGATAGTGTTAATATTTCTATTTGAATCGAAATACACTTTTTCTTTTAAAAACCCCCATAAAAAGCTATCACATGGTGTTAAGTCGGGACTATTTGGTGGCCATGTAATGGTACCCTTATTGCCGATCCACACATTAAATTGATTATTTAAATGTTCTTGAACGGCTACGACATTATGTGGCGGTGCTCCATCTTGTTGCCATATCATACTATATAACTCATCCACTTCTGTAATGACTGTGTCCAAATATGATTCCCCAGTTAATTTATAATCATAAAACAACGGTCCAACTATTTTGTTTTGAAATATTCCGCACCACACATTTATTGTTTTTTCCTGATTTTGTATTTGCTTAATTTTTCTTTTTCTATTATTTTTCTGTTAAAATGATCAAAAAATAATTAGGATCATTGTTCAAATTTGTAAGCATGTCTTGACAGAATTGTAAACGCTTTCTCTTATGAACATCGGTAAATTTTGTACGGCTTATAGTTGTGCTTTTTTAAAACTCTATGTATCTTCGCACGGCTTTTCTCTAATGCATTAGTAGCATTGTTTAGACTAGTTTTTGGAATTTTCTAAAATAAAAATGTTATTATGGATTTAATCTATTATTTAATATTTAATTTTTACCTTCAAAGTAAAGCAAAGTGTTAAGAGCGTAGGCGCAAAATTTCGGGCCAATGCTTTTTAAATGCATTCATTTTTTTCGAATCCTGAAAAAACTAATAAGTATTTTTGAAAAATTTAAACGTAGAATGAAAGACTACATTATTACTGAGGGCCGATAGTCCCTGAAAACTTCTATGTTTATTTTAATAAGTTACAGGGGTGAAAAAAAAAGAGAAAATTTAGTGTGATTTTTAATTTCAAATATCTCATTAAAAAAAAAACTTTTTGTTCATTCTAAGGGACTTTTGGCCCTCGGTAATAATGTAATCTTTCATTCTGCGTTTAAATTTTTCAAAAATATTTGTTAGTTTTCTCAGGATTCGAAAAAAATGATTGCATTTAAAAATCATTGGCCCGAAATTTTGCGCCTACGCTCTTAAGATCTTCATCATCATTTCCTACGATAGTACGTTTATTCCGTTCAAACATTTTTTCATTTATGACATGATGATGTCACAAGTGAATTCATAGTAAGAATCGTCAGTCTGGACCTTTTCTGTATCATTTTTCATAGAAGTACGTGCAAGCTCGGCCTTTCTAAGATGAAATTCGTGCTCTACTTCAATCTGTCTTATATCATTATCATCTGTTATTGTAGCTTTTTTTATTTTGCAATCATCACACTTAGAGCACGTATCTTTTTGTGGTACATGAAAATGAAGGTTGTACTCATTATTGAATGTACGGCGATAAATATCACAGGAAACGGGGACAGTGCCTTGTTCCTGACAGTAGTCACTTTACAAACAATATAGAAGGGTAACATTAAGGTCAGAAGATAGATACCTACGATTGAGCGTCTTATTCCTTGTATAGTGCGATTGGTAAGATGGAAAATTTTCATTATTTTTCGGGACACAGTTCATACGTTCTTCAGATATTTTATTGGCTGGTATACCATGGCCTCGATTATCTGAACCAGGTGGTTCCCCTTGTTTTATCTTATTAATGGCCTGTGTCATTCGTCCATCAGCTATCTGAAAGGTTCCAAGAAAGTATTTTTTACATACTTTCGTGGTTTCGCCTTGTTTATGAATGAAATATTGGCTAGACATTGTCTTACCTGGTCGTGACTGATTCCTAGGACGTTTTACTTAAGGTTTCTTTTGCTTGATCAAACCACAAATAAAAGCATTATGTGCTCTAAATGATTTCAATTTCCAGAATGATTCAAATGTTTTTTTTTATCTTCGCATGATATCTTTTCAAAACATTTTTTATTGCAAAAACAGTTGTTTGAAAAATTTTACCCGGCACTACTTTTCCTTTTGTTGTCTTAAATCGACTTTACACTACATGATGTTATCATAAGACAATGTCATATGAGATTTGTTATGATTTCTCGATTCTATGATGTTTTAAAAAATCGTGTTTACACTGAATGATAAGTTATGACTTATGATATGAGTGACAATGAGGTTTTATTGATTTTTCTTTTTGTTTATGGTCATAGAGATATAAGACACAGTATAGGCACAGAATAAATAACAATCAGAATGCCCACTCTCAGATGCCGCCTTTGACTCGAATGAACATAGACTGGAATTGAGAAATTTGTGACAAGCTACGACAGAACTGTAATTTAAATTTTTAGAGAATAATAATTTAGTACATTTGAAATAATTTAATCTATTCTTCAACTAAAAGTACGAATAAAATAGTGCATATTATGTCTATAGTTGCCGTAAATAAATTAAACCTGCTTAATTTTTTTATGCACACATAATAAAATGTCACTGAACAGCACTGGTTCCGACTAAAAGTAGTAAACACTTTGAATCTTTTTTGGGGTCCCAGAATATATTCTTGGCAAAATTCAGCTTGTTCGTATGATTTTTAGGGGTCAAATCTCTGACGACTGGACTTAAAAAGGTTTTTAAGGTCAATAAAGTCAATTAAATTAATATTTTTTAGACCCTTATTTTTAAAAGAGTTGTAGTTGAAAGGGCTTGAATGAGTCACTAATCACGAGTGTATGCAAACTTTAAACAACAATATTTTAACCAATTTTTATCTTAAAGAAAAACAAAATAACCAAAATGTTCAGAAAAACAAAGCCTATATTTTTTTAGTCTTCAAGATTTTTCGTATTAAGTTATTTTGAAAAAAAGGAATTTTTATAATTAATAATGCCGAATCGTTGTTTGATAATGTCTACAGTGTGGACGAGCGTTCCCGCGCTTATGCATCCACACCCGCAAGTGTCGATGTCGATGTGTATAAATACGATAGTCTCGCGCCTATTGAGTTTAAAAAGTCAAACCTAGCTATTTAAATTTTTGAATTTAATATTAGTTTTGATTAAATATTATACAATTAAGACTTAA
The DNA here is from genome assembly GCF_040954645.1 of Diabrotica undecimpunctata. Classification (NCBI taxonomy): domain Eukaryota; kingdom Metazoa; phylum Arthropoda; class Insecta; order Coleoptera; family Chrysomelidae; genus Diabrotica; species Diabrotica undecimpunctata. The sequence goes on along the minus strand of NC_092808.1, from coordinate 108,002,313 downwards.
GTCCTAGACTTGACTGCAAATAGATTGTTTTGGATTCCTAGTTAATACTTTGTGAAATTCCTAAATATAGAAAACCAATCATGAGCCACTTCGGCTACGTTGGAATCTGGAACGCCACAAACATCTTCACAATCCAAAAATGAAAAGAAGGCAAAAAATCAAAAAGAGGTGGTTCTTATCTTCAATAAATGAATGAATCTTTGGAATCATCTATTCGATGTAACGAAGGGTCAACAAAAATTAGTTACATTAGATTAGTCCGATTATACTGAAGTCAACAATTTACTGTACTATTAGGTCTGTAAATTATTTTTCAAGCAAACAACACTAATAACAAAACGGACGATTAATTGGTAAAATGTACGTAAACAATTGTCAGAACATGAAACTTCACTGACTGCATTATCTGCTGTGATTAATATTAAATTTGAAACAATTTTCATGATAGTGATGTTAGTGACTCTTCAATAGAGGAATAAAAATGCTATAGTCCTTTTCCATCATATTGATAGCACATTATGTATGCAAATCCTCAACAGGTCAAAAAACCATAGGCGTCACCCTATATTTGTTTTGAAATAAATAAAAAAAATTAATATTTTAAGATGCCGTCAACAATTCATTATCTTTTAAAAAATCTTCTGTAAAATAAGTGTCCACTAATCTCACTATACCTTTTTTGTGCGTAAAAAACGTCGGTATATATGCCACACGATTATTGTTAATTATACACGGGTGATTAACGAGAGAATTCAATGTTTTACGAAATAAATTAATGTAAACAGTAATTTAAAGGTGATTATTGTTTTCTATACAAGTTATCGCCTGACACAAAAAGAATACCTTCTTTGAACGATTACGTGGAATTACTGATAAGGCTAATGATAGTTTAAGTAGTTTTTATGCCACATTACAGCTTATGCCAATAATATAAATTAGAAATTGTTTGCATCTTCCAGTTAGTTTGTAGATGTACATTGTTCATGTCTTACCTACCTACGTTTTTGGTGTCGATATTTTGTTATTTGCATTTAAAAATGACGTCGACAACAGGTTTTATCCCGGTTAAGTGTAGCTTTAAAGGTGCTTTCAACGCCCTTTAAGTAATGTTCGTGAAATCGTTAACATGTGTTCAAATATTACAGGGGTTGGAGAAGCAACAATTTATAGATTCCTAAAAGAAAGAAAAGGAGGAACTGTTTCATCTCCCAATAAGAGTGGACGGAGTAAACCCTTGGAAATTGAAGAAATACATAAAAACATGATAAGACGCAGCGTCCACTCATTTTTTTTTTAACAAAGAATTTCCAACATTGGACAAAATCCAAACATTAATTAGAGAAAACGAAGAGTTACCAATCATAATCAACAAAAAATTATGGGGACTATTGAGAGAGATGAGATTTCGTTGGCAAAAGAATAGAAGAAAATCCGTTTTAATTGAAAAAGATTACATTGTATGTTGGAGACGAGATTATCTAAGAACTATTAAAAAGTACCGAGAAGAAGGGAAAACAATTTTTTATTTGGACGAGACTTGGCTAAATGAAGGTCATACTGTACCATATCTACGGGTTGATACAAATGTGAAAAGTTCCCGTCAGGCATTCATCGAAGGTGTATCTACTGGAATAAACAATATTCCCGTTGGAAAAGGACGCAGACTCATAATAACCCATACTGGAAACGAATACGGTTTTGCCAATGGTGGATTATTAAGTTTTGCCTCAAAATCAACCAAAGATTACCACGAGGAAATGACTGCTGACGTTTTTGAAGAATATTTTGAGCAAATGTTGGATTTAATTCCAAAAAATTCTGTCATAGTCATGGATAATGCTAGTTAACCATTCAAGACTAGCAGAAAATTTGCCAACAACGGCATGGAAAAAAGGAGAGATAATCGAATGGTTGGATAAACACGCAATTGAGTACAAGGAGAATTCGACAAAAAAGGAATTATTACCTATTGTAAGGCAACATAAAGCAGCTTATAAAAAATATATAATTAAAAATTATATAAAACTTTTAAATTAGAAGACTTACAACAATTATTAGAACATTCCTTATCAAAAGTAACTCCAGAAAATTGGAAAAATGCTGTTAGTCATGCTCACAAGGAAGAAAATAAAATGTGGAATTTGGATAATATGACTGATGCAATACTGGAACCGGTAATAATTAACATTGGACTTGAAGATTCCTTAGATTCTGAAGAAAGCAGTGAATCTGAAATGGAATTTGATTAAAATAATATTCATTTTTTTACAAATCGGCCCCTGTTACGGCCATAAATTATTTTATATATAACCAATAAAATAAACATCTTACATTTCTTGCAAATTCATTAGTACCTGTTAATCTCCATGACTCCGACACTGGCAACTTTATTTAGGGATTAGTAACCCTCAAAACTATTGTATTCTATTCTGCTTCAACCTTTATACCTAGTGGTCATACTCAATTTAAAATTGTTTTCCTATGTACTTCTGTAAACTTGTTGACAAATATCTATTTTTCATTGAGTCACCCGTATCAACAGTTTAGGGATTTGCATACATAATGTACTATCAATATGATGGAAATGGACTACATGAACAAAATTCAAACCTAGCAGAACTAAAAAATGAAGTATTACAATAAGACTTTTATAAGTAAAGAAAATGAAGGGTACAGGGGAAAAACAGGCTAAGTTACATTTTATGATTTTAAGATAAAGCAATTTTAAAGTTCAAAACGCTACAAACACTAAAGTTTTTGAAGTCAAAATTTGTTTTTTTTACCATTATGTTTTTAAACTATCTGAGATCCTTAGGTTAAAAACTGAAAGCATTAAAAAATTTTTTTGATAGAAAAATCAAGAAGTTATTCAAAGTTCGTTCTGACTTAGCTCGTTTTTTCCCTGAATGTATAACAATTTTGTTTTTTTATGTATATTTTTATTGTACAAACAATTTTACGTCGACAAAAATAGTTAAACTAAAAAATTAATAGATCCATTATTATAAGAAAATAACAAGATTGTTTCGATTATTTTATAAAAGGTTTTTTCATCGAACAAAATAAAAAGTGTCTCCCATATTCTTAATTAATTGTGCACCAGTGAGGTAAAATAATCCTGAACTTCTTTTCCACAGAACTTTTTCAAACTTTGTAAGTTAGCAAATTTTTGCGCCGAAATTTTGTACTTAATTCTTGTTTTGCCCACCACAGGAGTCACAAAACAATTCCAGTTCTCTTATGTTTGAATCACAATAGTTATATACGAAATGATTCAGTAGAGAAGCAACATCATCACTACCTTTTTTAGCAATGGTTTCTGGGTACACATAAAAGATAGTTCTTGAGTCAGAGAGAACATGTACGTTGAACATATAAATGGACAGCTGCCTCTTGTAGTATACATCATTAGTAGGAATTTTGGGAATTGGAACATTTTTACCAAAGTCTATACAGATTGACTCTTTTACGTTGGATTTACGACTTAAAAGCTTTGATTGCTTTTTAATTGAATAAAATGATTTTGCTTTACGTAAATGAAGATCATGTAATGTGTTCAGTTGTTTAATTTTAGTTATGTCTTCCTTCCTACCTGGTTGTTTTTCTTGCTTGAGACATTTCATTTTAGTTAGGTATTCATCACATATGCTGCACGTGTCTGTGCGTGGGTAACCAAAAGCTATGTTAAAATCTGTGGCGAAAATGGTTCTGTAAATTTCGTATGATACTTCGCTGCCGGAATGCATTTTTTTAATTATTTCCCACATTTCCTTAACATTGAGTTCTTCGGGTAAATATTTCTTCTGAGAGTCGTTGGTACTGTAATAACTGCCTCTGTTTTTAAATGATGATATATGCTATTTAATTTTATTACGAGTATCATCACACAGTTTTAAGGGTCTGTTTAAGTGTTTTCCTCTTTTGTCGATTGGAGGCATGCTGGTATTTTTTAAAGATGTGAGTAAATACGTTTTGTGATACCGTGTAAAGCTACAAACTCATCTCTCGACAAACTGCTACTTCATTAAGTTTGTTTTCATGTAAATATCTAATCTTATAAAAAGCTACAACATCTCTTAAACGAGCATATTACTGGAACAATACTAATGAGTCCACATAAATAGGAGTTTTGTTTATCGGTAGACTCCAAAAGATTAAAACTTCTTATAATGTTTTGCTTACCCTCCGCTGGAATCTTTTTAGAACACTGTAAACGTTTGTAATAAAATTTGTTTGTAAAACAATGTTTCTAGCAATGATTACTAACGAAAAACATGAATAATACTGACAAAAATACAGAAAACCATCACAATAGCGACACGTGGCACGAATAGAAGTGAGAAACCCGTTTTTGCCCGGTACCGCACGGACTTATCACGTTATTCTCCTGTACATGATATTTTTCCTATTACATATTTCCTGACGTATCGTGTTTTCTATAGGATAACGCCAATATCTAAAATTCGCCAAAAATTAACTTGCCCGTTTTTCACCTGTACCCTTCAAATATTATTTCTCCTGTATCCATGTAGTCATTTATTAAGAGACATAATATTATTGCCACATTAGCAAATTTAAACACAATTCTGAGAATTTATTTAACCATTCCAATTTGTTTCTTGGAATCCAATAATTAAATAGAACTACATACTATATGCTTTGAAACCAAACTACCAAACGCAAAATATGTGTCATGACTGAAAAATAGGCCCGGAATTACAATGTTGCCTAGGGCCCTAGTTGCTAGAGAAGTGGTGGCTTTCACCACCCAAGTAAAAACAACTCTGGGCTTGAGTACAAAAGTGTAGTATAGGGTAAGAGGAACCTAAACACAAATTTTCAATCAAATCCGCCGTGACAAGAAAAATTACACTCCAAAACGGTCTTGGAGTATAATAGTATATTGGAAATTCCAAAGTTAGATATTTAAAATAAAATTCGTACAATACGTATAATAATTACTCCTTTTGTAAATATATTTTTAAATTTCCACATAATTACAATAATTAATCATTTATGGGGCATTAAAATACAATGATTTGGTCATAAAATAAAGAACATTAAAATAACAATAAAATAAAAATGGTTTATAGAATACATTTTATAAATTTCCTTAATAATGAAATTACTTATACACTCATGGACAAAAATATCGAATATTTTGGAATTTTTTTTTGTAGTCACTATTATTTCAAAATAATTTTAGATTACTGATAATACTCATGTATTAGGCTGATGTACTCAACTGGTTTGAAATATGTTGATGTTTATTTTGACGTTAACTCAGTGGTTAGTGTCATTCGTACATTTTATCATAAAAATCCTTCTTCACGTAAAGGAAAAATCATACTAATTAGGTTATTTTTAGTTTAATTTATTTAAGTTTAAAACAAGCATCCAACCAATTCGGCACTGCGATGAAGTCCAAGTAGCACATATTGTAATTTTATACGAGGAAGGATATGCACAAAAAGGTATCGCACGACCTCTCAGCAGAACTGAATTTATAGTTTCAAATACTCTAAAAGGGTACCGCGAAACAGGAAATTTTGTACGAAGGCCTGGTCAAGGACGCCCAAGGTGCACAACCGCAATTGATGACAGTTTTTGGGTTCTTAATTTTACACGAAATCGTTCATTGACATCGATGGACCTCATAAATGAGATATTAAATGTTAGACAAGTTAATGTGAGTTCACAAACAGTTAGACGAAGATCAAAAGAAGCAAACTTAAAGCCCAGACGCCCCGCCAAAGTTCCACGTCTTCTAGAAAATCATAAATCTCGTCGTTTGGAATTTGCAAGAACACATATTTAGCGGAATATCGACAACTGGAAAGACGTTCTTTTCACTGATGAGACCAGAATCCTATTACGGAAGCCAGATGGTCAAAACTACGTCTACAGAAAAGTTGGAGAACGATTCGCCAGCTGCAGTCTCGCCCAGACCGTTAGTTTTGGAGTTGATGGCATAATTCTTTGGGAAGGTATTAGTCGGAAGGTACGTACCGCACTTGTAGAAGTGATTGGACGGATGACTGGCGATTCTTACATTTAAAACATTTTGCAAGATCATGTTTTGTCATATGTTGATTACATTGGATATGAAAGATTCACGTAAATGCACGATAATGCTCGACCACATGCCGCTGCCATAGTGAGTAATTATCTTGATTAGGTCCAAATTCGAAGATTGGATTGGCCACCGTCTAGCCTGGATTTAAATCCAATAGAGCACATATTGGATCACCTAAAACGCAGCATACGACAAAGAAATCCCGTTCCAAATACGATAGAGCAGCTTCGGCTTACTGCACAGGATGAATGGAATGCAATTTCCCAAGGATATGTCCAAAATTTACTTGCAAGCATGTTGAGAAAGATGCAAGCAGTAATAAGAGCTAGAGGGGGAATACTCGTTACTAATCATGCACTTCTTTCAGTTTAAACCAGATGTTTAAGCAATTTAAATTATCATTTAAGTTTAGAGTAAAATAACCTTATTTACCTAATATTAAACATTTATTTTTTTCACAATTTTCTCCGCATAAAAACTTAAAATTGTTCATTAAACATTGTTAAAATAAACTCTATTTTACAATAAACGACTTGCTTGACCAGAATATATTTTGAAAATACAAAAATTTGAAAATTCCAAAATATTCGATATTTTTGTGTATTTATTTAAAAAACAGTAATTTAACGGATTTTTTTCTTCGCTTTGGTTTGTGAACGGAAGCATTTTTCCATTTACTGCAAAAAGGACATCTATGAACTTCCTACGTACCGTACATATTACATTTTTGTAATTTTATAATTTAATTATTATAAACATGAACGAAATATAAATAGTCATATTTTTATAATATAATTTAATATTCTAAAATTGTGATATCTCATTTGTAGGCTACTATTTGGGCTGTTAAGCCTTGTAAAAATAGATTTTTTTTTGGTGTATTATTAATCTATCTGTGACAAATGTTAATTAATGCAAACAGTACTTATACTAATTTTTTAATTATTCATTCCCACCTGTTTTCGAAATGGTTAATAGATTCATGATGCATATGTATATACTTAGTTCTAGAATAATTAAAAGATAGACAAATTCGAATAATGAATATTTAAATGGTACCACAAACTAAACTTACAGCAAAACATTCTAAGTAACGAAAGTGATTCTTACTTTATATTTTATTTTACCAAGAAACTAATGCTTGCGAACACTGAAATGAAAATTCTATCTTTTTATTGAAGTGTTAGTCCTTGTCTCCTATTCCTTTTCAAAAACTTCTATGAGAGTTTTCCGGATAATCGAGCATTTTATGTAAATAAATTTCAAATAATACTACTGAATTAAACTCTTTATTGAACTAATTCTGTATTTAAATGAACACTAGATACTCTGGGTTTGTAAGCTTTAAACATTTGCTTTAAAAGCTTTCTTCGCTGTTACAATCTTTGCTCTAATTATCTTACTAATTATCCAATTATCTTTTGTTTTTATAATTATAATTGCATCTAACGTTTGCATAATTCCAAACTGATTTTCAGTTATCTGACTTTCCCCACCATTAGTTTTTTCTCTTCCATCTTTTAATGGCGGGATTAAGTAGTCTTATGGTCCTGTAGTTTGCATATTGTTCAACATTTCTTTTGTTTTCGTACAGAAATACTAACATACTGTTTTTCCATTCATCTTGCATTATCCAAATTCCATAATTATGTTAACAAACCTGCTAGCGAAGTTGTTTCTGACACTGCTATCACTGCCCTTACCTCTCTCCAGAGATATCGGCTGATCCAACTGCTTCACCCTTCTGTATTTTTTGTAAGACTTGTATGTAACCATTGTTACTATTGTCTTGGCTATTTCAAATAGTTTTGTGTTAAATTATTCGTTCCGCTTTAGCTTTTATACAGCTTACTTTCGCTACCTTTTAACGGCACGTCACACTTTGCTCATTTTCATCTGCAGATCGTTTACAAAAACTGTCCAAGGATGTTTTTTCTTCCCTCCTTTCAGGGTATTTAAAATGAAGCAAATTTCGTTGAACAACTCCGATACAGGAAAAGTTGCAACTTTTTGAGATGATCTTTATCCGCGAACTCTATAACTTTCTTCCACATTCCCAAGATCTCCTTTATATCTCTTGTCGAGATAACCTCCTCCATCTCTGGCTCCTCTTCAAAATCATTTTTTCGTTGAACCATCGTATGCTGTTGCGAAACAATGGAGATCGTGTAACTTCTTGGTTGTCAGCTCCTGAGACTGTTATCGACTCGACGAGTTTGATCACAACTCTCTCATCCGCCTAAAGACCCATGGATTTTCCCAAAAAAACAATCTCTACCACTAATACTATTCAGCTTTTTACTTCACTTTCAACACGTACTTTCAGCACGTTTACTTTCAGCTACAGCCTCAGGCCACAGCTTCTTCCATGCAGATGTTAAGGTCCTCGTTGTAACAGGCCTGATTAATAATTCTTAGGCATATCACGATGTTAAGATAGTCCTTCCAGAACTCTCGAAGAGTAAGGCTTGTGTTTTCCGACACCTCAAAGCAGCACCGAAAAATGTGCTTGGTGTACAACTTCTTAAAATTAGAAATCCTTGCTGATCAATGGGCTGCAGGATAGGAGTGGTGATGGGTGGTAGGTAGAGAAGCTGAGCCATTGTCGATGACGAGAATAAGATAGTTATTTTCTAACAGAATGGCCAAACACCAGGTTTATTTACCAACTTATGTGAATTGAAAGGCTCTGCGATTTTCCGAATGGTATACTAGAACAGGCTTGATTTTGCGGTCACGAATCGCATTGGCGCAAAGTGCTAGAGTTAATCTATCATTCATGGATTTGTGACCTGGTATCGTCTTCTCCTCTGCCGTTATGTAAGTCCTATTCGGCATCCTTTTCCAGAAAAGCCCTGTCTCGTCACAGTTGAAGAGTTGCTGGGGGATGTATTATTTGGCTTCTATCAGTTCGGAAAACGTTTTGATGTAAACCTTAGCTGCCTTCGAATTAGAACTTGCTGCCTCACCCTGCCTGGCGATGGAGTCAGGTCTTTTTCCTAAAGTTGTCAAATCAGCCCCGATTGGCTTTAAACGAGAGTTTTTCGATTCTTCGTTTGTGGAAGTGTGTGGGATCTGCTTCAGCTTCTCACATATGTATATGATGCTTTGTGTTAAGGTTTCTTCTTGCAGCTGCTTCTCTGTCACCCACACCATCAGTAGTTTCTCCATTTTTTTATGGAGAGAGGACCGGAACCTAGAAATTATTGTAACGCCCTTAGCTGGCGTTATAGCCTTTATCAACTGTTCTGTTTAAGCACAGTACATATCATTGATGACTCGCCAAATCAATTACTCGCACACCTTCATCATCTTCTTTTTGGTACCCATGGCTATAAAAACAAATGTGATAATGTTTTTTAAATGTACAAAAAGTAAAAAACGCAAACCCAACTTATCAAAAATGCTTCGGAAACGAGGGAAACAAACACATAGGCTGAGATCTAGTCTGGGGTATTAGAAACCATTAGAGGCTGCAAGACCCATGCGGAACGCATGTTTGGTCATGTGCAGCGGTGTAGTGTACGATTCTTTGTATCTCAAATCTTGCTCTTATCTCAAAGCAAATTATCGCTCGCTCGGCGGCTCGTATCTCAAAACACTCATATATTAGGGCACTGTATAACGTTTTACCACTGTGGATATATATATATATATATATATATATATATATATATATATATATATATGTTTATATTTTTGCTCTTGATGCATTTGTTCTGCGATGGATTTATTTCACTTATTTGGAACCCCCAGGAGCTACTATGTTATAATTAATTTTATAATATTTAGTTTTAATTCAGTATCGTCCAATAGCAAATTTTAATATATTTTTTTCTATTTTTCAGTAATTGGTACAGAATACCAAGAAGTGTCCTAAGGCTGTGTTTTATTCTCGTAAACAATTTGTATTGTATACCTACGTATGTAATGTGGATGATCCTTTTGTTACCACTTAGAAAAGTTAATCCAGATATTTATTATAAAATAGAGGGCCAGTTTTTCCATTGGCTTCTCTCCGTGGTAACGCTGTGGAGTAATAGTGCGGGATATGACAGTAAGTTCACAATTTCTTCAAATTGATGATATCTATAAGACTAATTGCAGATTCAAGTTTGATTTGGTAATCTTAAATTTTGTCTCTTATCTCAATATTTCACATTTAAATAGTAAATGGTGTATTATATTAGATTTTGGATATTTAATAATATATACAAATTTTTCATTACTCAAAAAACGATCTTGCATGCAGGGTTGGGATAAAGTACGGAATAAAGTAAATATCTTGGAAACGAAAAAGACGATATTCATGAAACTTTGTCTGCAATAACGCTTCTGATGTCTTATTTTTTGTTACTACCCTATTCCGGTTTCACCGGAAATACCCACAATTTGTTTATTTAAATTGGACACCTTGTATATTTTTGAAGGTTTTAAAAAACTTTTGTCATTCTTAATTCATACGTATCAAGTTTGGTACAAAAAATGTGCTAAAACGAGAAATAAATCACTTTCCATTTAAAAAATTCTTTTTCTTCTTATTGCACCGTCTCCTTTTGAAGGTTGGCGATCCAAATGGCAATTGTAGCTTTGTCCTTCGCTTGCTATGTCCTGAAAGTAACAGAGTCTCCTCTTAATTGTCCATACATTTTTTGTTTTTACTCTTGAAAAACGGTGCAGTTCCTCCCAAAGGCAAAGCTTTCGCTAATTTTTGGATTATTGGAGTATATTCCTTCCCTGTACTTTATCTTCCAATAGGATTTAGAGTAATTCATATCTTTCACCTCTCAACACATGATCCAATTATTGTATTTTCCTCTTTTTGACTATGCTTAGTAATTCTTTTTGCTTCTGATGCGCCGAAGCACCTCACCGTTGATACCTTTTTGTACCCATGGAATTCTCAGCATCCGTCTGTATATATACATCTCAAATACATCTATTCTATTTTCTATTTCAGAGTTCATTGTCCAATTTTCACAGCCATATAACAAAACAGAGAAAACGTAACATCTGATTCTTCGGATTCTGAGCTGTAGACTAAGGGCTAAGCTTGTCAAAAATGTTTTTATGTTCATGAGTTACATGAGTAAAGTTAAAAAATAGGTAAATTTATTTACCAAGACCAATTCTTCTTTCTTGGCTCTACAACTCTAAGTGAGTCTTTACAGCGTTTACCATTTTCCTCCACTCTTGCCACTCTTGTACAGCAATCTCCTATTATTGTACCCTCATCTTACGTAGACCACTCATTACTGCATCTTTCCGTCTTTTTCTTAGGCGACCAACTGATCTGCTATCAGCCCTTTCCCAGAATGTTGTATCTTTCATCATTCGATCTCAGTACATGTCCTGCCTATCTTATCCGATTTGCCTTAATGTATTGTACTATATTTTCTTCTCCATAGAGTGATTGGAGTTATCATCGCTCCCAAGTAATTGAATTCTTTGACAACTTCGAAATTCTTAGTCTTGGATTTTTGTTAACTACCATGTACTTCTTCTTATCTTTCTTTAAACTTAGGCCTATTACCGTAGCCCCGCTTTCAAAAAGGGTAAAAACTTCTTTCGCATCTCTGGTGGATTGTGCAATTGTGTCGACATCGTTAGTAAAATCTAACAGCGCCTTCGCTTCCTGGGCAGCGAAACCATTTGTTAATAATTCTGGTGTTGTGCTTTTCTAATTGCATGTTTTAAAACGATGTTTAATAACAAAGTTCCGCCCTTTGAGCTGGGGTAGTAACCACTCTCAGAGGAAAAGCACATATTGACATTGGGTAGATTTTGATCTTTGAGCTATTTTTTACCTATCGTCAAAGTTTCAAGCAAATTCATGCTTATAAAAAGAATGCATATAAAAAAAATTGGATATAGTAGTTACTAAAAACCTAGGACTATAAACAGACATCCGAACCTTAAACGAAGAATCAGGAGGCCACAACCCTATACTCCTAGAAATAGGCACGTGGGAAGAAGATTACAAAACAACAAGGAAAAGAAAGAAAAGGAAGTGGTCTAACTTCAAACGACTAGTGAGAAAGAAGCACTAAGGAATACCCAAGAAGAATATGAAATTCACATGGGAAGATTTAGAGACATTAGCCAGGAAATAAAAGAAATGATAAGGGAAAAGAACAGAGCCAAAAAGGGAGCCAGAACAACAAGAAATCAGGAAGATAAAAATAGGACAAACCGACTGAATCGACAAGTCAAACAGGCACTACATACAAGCCAAAAGTGGGACAAATACGTAAAAAAATGGAGGAAGGGGGCCAAAATATGCAAGAATTATGGAGGATCCAAAGAACTTTAAGAAATGATAGAAAACCTATTCCCCACTACACGGAGAAAACGAAATCGTTTACTCTGTAGAAGAGAAAGCCAAGGTGATGACAAGGATTCTTGAGAGAGTGTATACTGAATTATCACCAAGACGAACACATAGACTTTATCGAAGAAGTCGAAGAAAAATAACTAGAAACGCCCGAATAACAAGAAGAAATAATAAATCCCACATCACCAAGAGAAATAAGTGAGCTGATCAGAAAAAATTCACCAAAGAAAGCACCTGGTAAAGATGAAATCACTAACAGAGCTCTGAAGTATGGTATAGATACAATACCTTCTTATAAGTATCTTCTTATAATACCAAACAGATGGAAGGAAGCCCATGTAATCATGATACCAAAGCCAGGAAAGAACTACATATTTCCGCAAAATTACATGCCGATTAGCTTACTTCCAGCAGTCAGTAAGATAATAGAGCGAATCATTCAAACCAGACTCCAATCAGAGACAGACCGGCTAGGGTTAATCCCAAAAGCACAATTTGGATTCAGAGCTCAACATTCCAGCGAACTACAAGTACTCAGACTTATATATAGGAGTAGCCTTTCTGGATGTAAGTAAAGACTTCGACAGAGTGTGGCAAGAAGGACTGGCATATAAAATGACAAGTTATGGGTACATTGCTATAGTGCGTGCCCTCCAAGTATAAAGACTTGGCAGGACCCTGGGCTACCTAACCTTTCGGCATACGCCCGTAGCGAGACCTCTGCCCCTACGAGTCCGACACCAAAGTGAAGGTGCCACGCCACGCATACCAAAAACGTCCCGTGGGGTTACCCCGTGGGGTTTCCACGACACGTCTACTATACACGTCCCGTGGGGGCTCCACCTTCCCCGTAGTACCTGTGTTGTGAGTACCTTGCCTACCCGTTATTCCCACACCACGGGCGGATAGGTTCGGCAGGCGGAGGAATTTCCACCTCACGCGTAGACAGGTCGCCGCCGAGGATCTCTCCTCTACCACTCTTGGATCTCCCGGTGGGTACGTGCCGGGGCACCCACACCACGCCTGACCAAGGTCAGGAGAGGTATATACGGGCCCAGCTCGTTCAACCTCACCAGGCTCTTTTGGAATTGGAGTAGAGTGGTCCCACGAGAGTCTCGTCTCGGATACTAGGAATGTAGACCGGTGACCGTGTCGCCGAAGCGACCGTGTGCGTTTCTACCAACCCGACACCTCAAGCGACGGCTCTTCACCTCCCGATTCCTACCCATTAGTCGCCTCTTACGACAGGCAGGGCTTTCTGACCCCGGCCGTATTCTTATCTCCGCGAGCCGGACGGAGAGTTATGGGTACAGCGGGGCCATGATAAAACTCATCTCCTCGTACCTAAGCCACCGGAGATAATCCACCAAGGTCTAACATTCACACCACATGTTAACGCGACAGTCCAGAAAACAGCAATGGCCAGAGCAGCAATAAGAGGACTTACAAGAAGAAGAAGCAAATTAGCTATAAACACATAATTAAGACGACTGAGCAGCATCATACTAGCAATAATTATATATGCATCTTTTGCATGGGGACACACAAGTCCCAGCAACAAAAAGAAAATTCAAGCAACACACAACAACTGTCTTAGAGAAGCTGCAGACGTGTCCAAATACTTCGCTGAACGCTGAAGGGTACTGGATATGATGGAGGAAAAAACTAGAACAAAATTCGCTGAGTTAGAAGACCACCCAAACCGGATCCTGTGAAAGATATTAAGGTATAATTTGTATCATAGATGGAAGCACAGAAAACCCAAACAGCAAGCATATAATACAGTCTAGATTATCGTAGCTCTATCAAAAGAAGACAACGCGCTCAACTTTGGCATGGCAGTATATTTAATAATGTTGATTTTATATATTTCAGACAGTCCTCAAAAAAATCTACAAAAAAACACAAAAACGGCTTAGGCCACCAAAAAAAAATGAATAAAATACTAAACAAAAAGGCCCAAGCCACAAAAAATACTAACAAAACCCAAAAATACGGGCAAGAGGGGCCCACATCCTTGAGTGCCGAGTCACCGAACTGGGCGTAGCCCAGAGCGGGAACTCAATGCTCAAGCAAGCTATACAGATCGATGATGTCACTAGAGATAGCGGGAAAGAGTGCTTTACGCTGGCCTGCATTGTTCGGGGTAGGATTTCGTGTGGGAGGCCTTATACCGAGGACTCCCACACGACAAGCACTTTACTGATAAGAGAGCCCCTATAGAAGTGGATGGTCTGGAACATTGGGGCGGGGTGAAGTGATCCTAGTTACACGAGTTAATCCTACTCGCTCCAATCAATTGCATTACCCTCTTGTCATACTGAAGGGGTGTGCAAGTCTATCAGGCTGGGTTAAACCATTGCTTCCTCGCTTAAAAAGAATTCTGAGCAGAAAACTATCATATCCTGACTAATTGTACTTTCATGAATATAGTAGTCGTTTTCGTTTCAAAGATATTTACTTGGTTCCATACTTTATCTCAAGTGTGTATACAAAAATACACAGAAGAAAAGAAATTTTTAAATGTACTAAAATTATGTATAATGTACTATACAATCATATAACAATTCGTTAGCATTTTACTACTTAACATTTCATAAAAGAATTTTTTCCTTGGGATCGCTGTTGCTTTTTTTCTTATCAGTACTAGCGTGACGTTATAACTAATTCTCTAGCAATTTATTTTCTACATGCATTAAGAAAAAGCACAAAATTAATTAGGCGAACACTGTTTTGCGTCTTTATTTACATAAATAAAATGTTAACCTTACTTATCATAGAAATTAAAATAAAAATCTAAAATAATTACAATGAGTAATCTATCGATATTACTAAAGGTTATCTTTGTATTATGTGCTTTGCAATTCAAAGCTCATTTACAAAATTACTTTATAAATATATATTTTGCCCTCATTTCATAGAATTTAGATAATTTACTGTTTGGTATATTTATTGGTTTCGATCGTGTGATCAGTGCACAGATTTTATAAATATGATGTTTCTCGATGATATATACAGGATGATGAAACTTTTGTGACAAAGTTGATCATCCTGTATATATAACTAGATATATTTATATCCGTTATTATAGGAGATACCAAAAAAGGTATTTACAAAAGTATGAGGTAGCTGTAAGCTTCACATTCTAAAACTAGTTACAAATATACAGGGTCTTCCATAATACTGTACCGCATTAAAGATGTTTTTTTTTTAATGAAGCAGCTTATATTTTATTTTAAATTTAAAATGTGCTTCACTTCTTCGTTACAAAAATACAAAATTGTTTTGTGGTATTCAGGGAATTAAAAAAATTATAACCAAATTTCAATGAAAATAGTAACAAGTTCAACGCCCTGTATAATTGAAAAGGGGTACAAAAAGCAACGACTTGTTGTATCCATAGTTTTTAAATGATCGTCAAAATTCATAACATTAATTGTTTTCCCCATACTCTTCCGATCTAATACAGGGTAAGATAAAACACAAATGTATTATTTGCTCAGTATATTTAAATGCATCTTTCTGTATTTTATATCACCATCATAAACTTAGCTCAATGTACTTTAATTTGTACTACTTACTTTACTTTGTCGTGTCCCCATTTTGCCATGTTTGATTTTACTGGAGCGACCCCCGTTCTTATCCTATTCATAGTTTTCCACGTTTTTAAGTCTAGGGACTGGCCGGTCCATTGAACCTGGGGAAGAGGAAAATACTCATGCGGTTCATCCTGCACTGCTCCAAGGAAGCTTTTCCTGAATTTTAGTCGCTTTCGTGGTGTTCGAGTTTTGTATAGGGCTTGCCGCTCGTCCGCGATCTGTTTAATTTTTTCTATGTGCTCTGCAACGCCTCTGCGTGTTGAGGGTTCTGCAAAACCCGCTGCTTTGTATAAATTTGAGAGTGGCGTTGGTTTCATGCACCCTGTTACTATCCGACATGTCACATTTAGCGCAGTATCAAGTTGTTTGGTGTGGCAGATCTGTCCCAAACGGGGCACGCGTATACAGTAGTTGAGAAACACAGTGCCTGCGGTGTTGTTCTTAAAACACCAGGACGTGCACCCCATTTACTTCCCGTTAGCTTTCTGAGTATGCTGTTCCTAGTTGTTACTTTCCCTCTCGGTTTTATGCAGTGTTGTCTGTAGGTGAGGGACCGGTCCAGAGTTACTAACAAGATATATAGGTTGGTTTGTATGTTCTAATGTATTACCATTCCACGCAATTTGGAGTTTTCGCTTGGCTTCCTTTGCGCGAAGGTGGAAAGCGCAGACTTGGGTTTGTCATTGTTTTTAAGGCAGTTTTGAGTTTCTCCTCCACTTCTTGAAAACTATTTCCTTGAGCATATATTGCAAGATCGTTAGCATAGAGGAAGTGCTTGGTTTCGGTCGGCGTAGGTTGGTCGTTTGTGTATATATTGAAGAGCATTGGTGCTAAAACACTTTCCTGTGGGAGGCCGTTTTTTTGAACTCATTTGAACTACTTACATAGCATAACGAAAAACAGTCTGTTTTGCAGTAAGGAATATACGACCTTACCCAGATGGTGGTAATTGAGAGTGTCGTATAATTTGCGGAGCAATGTTTTGTGCCCTACTGTCTCATAGGCTGCTGTCAAATGTACGAAAGCAGCCCCTGTTATAAGTTTTTCTTCAAGGCCCTCTTCAATCTGTTGTGTTAGTGCGAGGACTTGACCGGTGCAAGATTTGCCGGGTCTGAATCCTCCTTGTTGTGGGATGAGGTGCTTGTCGACATTTTTTTCTATTATAGCGAGTATGAGTCTCTCGTATAGTTTGAAAAAGTGGCGAAAACAGCGAAATAGGTCTGTAGCTACTGGGATTTTCTAGGTCCTTTCCTGCCTTTAACAAGGCAATTACTTTAGATTTCCTCCATGATTTTGGAATTTCGCAGGCTTTGCAGCACGTGTTATAAAGTTGCAAGATCCAGTTTTTTGCTCCTTGGTCTAGATATTTATTTGTTCACTGCATATATCAGCCACACCTGCAGCTTTCCCGTTTTTTAACCTGTTCATACCGTCGTGGAGTTCTTTTAGTGTAAACGGAGTTCCTAGGTAGTTTGTCTCCGAAACCAATCTTCTTCTAGTATTGGGTCCTTATATCGGCTCGTAGTTCTTCCATTCATAAGGAGTTGAGCAGCGACTTGGTTTGCTGTAACCTTGCAAGGTGGTTTATGTTCTTTTGGATCACCGCTAAGTTTTTTTACAAGGTTCCATACTATTGTGCTAATATGTGTCATGTCCATTTTTTCCAGGGTCTCAATCCACTTTTCCTGTCTGGCTTGACTTAGCTGTTGGAGTAGTACTGCTCCGCAGTCAACCGTTTCTTGGCTAAAAGGGTCAGTGGAATAGAGGGTTTCGTATGTTCTCATTAGTTCTTTGGACTCGCTGGACATCGCTTAATTTGTACTAGAATATACCAGGACGGATCTGTAGTGAGTTGCATGTGAGAGGTGGCATTCGTATTTTTACAGAAAAAGTTGTGTGACAACTTCAGTAATAATAATTGACTTATCCTTTCTCTTAAATAGGTCGGGAACATTAATTAAGCTATTACAATATTTTAAAATTACTAAAAACATCGATTTTTCTCTACTTTCCTTGCTTTTAACGTTAAAACGATTCATTTTGGAGCAAATATTGTTCTGAAGCTATTTTCTTGTGGTATTTTAAAGTAATCACTATTTAAATGGGAATAAGCCACAATTAAAGGTTAAATTACGTTTATTGACATTTCAATTTCCACTTCGGAAATCAATAAAAAACGTCAATAAACGTAATTTAACCTTTAATTGTGGCTTATTCCCATTTAAATAGTAATTATTTTGGAGAAAAGTTGTAATAAAATAAAATAGTAATAATTAAATTTTCTATAAGATACGGCTGGTTGAAACGGTTTCGGTTTATCCAGCCTTGCAGCAAAATAGCAATAAATACAAAAAAGAGGGGGAAACAAGCGTTTTCTTATTCAATGTTTTTCAACCACTTAGCTTGCAGTTAGGACCTACATAGTTCGCCTAGACAATTTTAATAACATATTAAAACCGCCCACCAAACCGATTTAGTATATTTCGCAGTATAATTTTACAAAAAAAAATTCATTAAAAAAAAAATTAATTTTAAATCTTGCACAACCAAAAATAGACCATATAGAAGTTTTCAATTTCGACAATTAAATTTTCTATAAAATACGGCTAGTTGAAAATGTTTTGGTTTACTTCCCTTACTACAAATTAGCAACTTTATTTCATTAAAATCGATTAAATAGATTTCGAATAATAATTTTGCAATCTACATTTAATTTTTTTTTTAAACCTTGCGCAACCAAAAATAGACCGTATAGAATTTCGCCATTTTTTTAGTCATAAAAAAGCACCTTTTCTATCTAACGTACTTTATGGAATTGAAATCGGATTATTTGGGCGGCCTCAGGAATGTTTTAAAATTAAAAACAATTTTTTGGCTAATAAACAAATAGAATATCTCTGTAACTGTTAGCTTAAATTAAATTCAGAGAACGGACTTGGAAAAGACCCGGCAAGACGTTTGTTTTAAAAGAAAAAAGTTGAAATACAAGCAGTGGTTCCTGAGATACAACCGGTCAAAGTTGACCGGCATTTGCGACGACGCTATAAACAATAGGATTTAACTCATTTAAAGCCTTATATTTAAACTTTTTAAACCATTAACTTTTTCTTTCGGAGCTCGTTCTCGATAACAATTTTCATATCTTCAAGATGGTGCGTGAAAAATACTAAAAAATTAGGTTGAAGAAAACTGAATTTAAAAGTTCAAAATCGGTATACGTCAAAAATATATTTTGTCGGCTACCAATAAAGCAACTTTCTTCATTTTTTTTTTAATCCAATGTTATTTAAATAGAGACACCTAAAAAACGCCTTACCAAATTATAAAGATGCTTTTGTTTTCTTATAAATAAATTAACTTATTTATACTTCGGTCGTCAGAGACGAAAATGCCACTGAACCTCTAAAAACCACACGAACAAGCTGAGTTTTGCTAAGAATGTTAACTTTGGGACCCCAAAAATATACAAAAAAAGTTTACTACTTCTACTCCCCAATTTATTAGCACTTTTTTTTGTAAAATGAACGGTTCTATCAAAAATAACAAAAACAATAGTTATTTATGTACCAAGGGTATTAAATAGATGTTTAGCCCAGAGGGCGACGATGCTGCAAACCCGAGGGGCTCTGGCCCAAGGGTTTGTAAGTCGCCCGAGGGCATATACATCTATTAATAGCCGCGGTGCATATAAACTTTTATGTCATAGTTCGTTATTGCATCTACAAATAAATATGTTCTAAAAAATCTGAAAATTCGATTTCATTTTGACAATATATTTACTAATAGACATTCTATCTTCCGTGTTATATTGCTACGCTACGGAAACGCTGTCAAACGTGTCAAACTAAAACCACAGAATAATAAACTAATCAGAATGCCCACTCTGCTTAAAATACGCGCATCTCGTTCGCGCAGACGAAATCAGCCATGTTTTAGTCGGAACCACTTCTGTTGTTTGTTTGGGTTTATATGACTGCGGACACTAAATCCATTCGCCAGTCTTACAATTTTTACTTATTTGTTCATTAGTCATTGTTTCTTATACAATCTTATCCTAAATCTATTACTAAGTAGTATTGATCTCTAATACATAGTCTTTTTTTGGTAATTTGTTTCTATTAGTGCTTTTTAGTTATTTATATATAAAATAGATAATGAGGTCCTCAGAGTTCCACAGCAAACTCTTCTGCAGCTATCTACTTAATTCAATAGCTACTTTACTGTGGACTGTCCAAGTTCCTCATTTTTTCTCTTTTTTTTATTTTTATTTATTTTTTTTTATTTTTTTTTATTATTGTTTACTTCTTTTTTTTTATTTATTTTTTTATTTTCTTTTTTTTTATTATTTTTTTTATTTTTTGTTTATATTCTAACAAATTACAAAGAAATACTTACTCTATATTTACAATTACAATTTGAGTTTAATATCTAAAACATGTTTATACAATAATCTATATAAAAACTCATTGTTTTCTAATGTTAATAAATAATTTAAATTAATGGGATGGTGGACATCGGTCAAAGAATACAGCGAATTTAAAAAAATTATTAATCTTATTAGATATAAGAGAACAGTCCAAAATTTTATGCTGTAGGTTACCCATCTAACCACAAGTACATTGTGGACTATCAGCTACATTGACAGTTTATCTTGTGTGCATAGAAAAATGAACCAGGTTTAATTTATTTACGGCAACTATAGACATAATATGCACTATTTTATTCGTACTTTTAGTTGAAGAATAGATTAAATTATTTCAAATGTACTAAATTATTAATCTCAAAAATTTAAATTACAGTTCTGTCGTAGCTTGTCACAAATTTCTCAATTCGAGTCTATGTTTCCGTTTAAAATATGGCGATCGCGTACTGACGAACTTCCAAGGCGGCATCTGAGAGTGGGCATTCTGATTGTTATTTATTCTGTGCTTAAACCGTGAAAATGCAAGATATTTTTGAGATCCCTAACGAAATTTAAAAAAAGCGGAAAAAGGAACGCAAAAGTTACTACCACGAGAGATGCCTACGACAAGGAATATGAAAAATTACAGCACTGGATGACAGATAACCATGTAGAACACATTAGTGAAACTTGCTACTTGTATACTTTGCCGATCTAGCCGAAACCTTTTCTCCGAGTTCTGTGTGGTCCAAATATTCAATGGTAAAGAAGACGCTAATCGTAAATAAGAATATTAACATTGCCAATTTGAAATATTGTTAAATAAAAGATGTTTCTAATAAGTTTGTATCTTTACGCCCGTGCGGGCCATAAAGTACACTTTATGCCCGCGCGGGCGTAAAGTACACTATTACGTAGTTGGTAACTAAGGAATAAAAACACAATAATAAACTAGTATGACATAAAATAATAAAATAAATCAGTTCTAAATAAAATTTGATCATATATCTTTTGATCAAAGTGTCAGCAAAAATCACAAATCGTTTTTATAGTGAAGAGTGCAGCTTTCTTATGTAGTTTTTGAATTTTGCTACAATTAAAGTCAGTTTCTATAAAAGTTTTAAATAAATAAACGATTTTTGCCATTTTTTACTCATGAGATCATTAAAATCACTTTTCCATTAACCTCTCACTATGGAATTTCCATTGTTAACGCCAAACTTTCAAAGGGCATGAAATTTCGGTTTTGATTTTGGGCAACAAACATGAGTCATTTGAAATATGCCTAAAAAAACGCTGAAAACTTTCTCATTACAAACGATATAAAACATTTAAAACTGCTTCTTTTCGATTACCCAAGTACGTTTTTCTAAACTAGACAACTCCAGCTTCAATTTTTTTTTAACGGCCCTAATACCGTCTTCGGGAATGTATTTTTCGTGACGTGCAATCGTTTTTAATGTGAAAGTTTAAATTACGTATACCGATTTTGAAATTTGAAATTCAATTTTCTTCAGCCTAATTTTTTTGGTATTTTTCATGCGCAATACCGATGGTTTTTATTATTACAATCTCTCCCTGTCAACCATTTTACATCCATCCCTGAATGTATGTCTCTCCCAATTGCTTCCATCTTTCTCTATCTTGCGCCAATCTAATCCACTGTTTGCCTGCCACTGCTCTTATGTCATCTATCCATATTTTTTGAGGTCTTCCCATGCTTCTTGTTGTCGTCCTTGGTCTCCATTCTAGAATCCTCTGTGTCCACCTGTTGTCATTATATCGGGCTACGTCACCTGCTCAGCGCCATTTCATTTTTGTAATTTCTGCCACAATATCCCTAATCTTCGTTCTACGTCTTATCTCGGTGTTTCTAATCTTGTCTCTCATTGATATTCCAAGCTTGATTCGTTCCATTGCTCTTTGCGTTGTTTCTAATTTTTTAGCAGATTTTTTGGTAAGGGCTACTGTCTCCAAGCCGTAGGTACAAACGGGTAGTCGTTATTATAATATATGTTATAAATATTTTGAAGGTATGAAACTTTTTTTCGAGACCGAGCTTTGGAAGAAAAAGATAATGGTTTAAAGATTATCATCCTATTATTTACAGCTTCGTCGCAAATGCCGGTCAACTTTGACCCTACTTTACGGATGGAACAAAATTACCCAACTATAAAAACGCCCCTTGATATCATCGATGAAGACGAGAAATATGGGAATACGTGCCTGGAGGAGGAAGGCTATGGGTAGAGACGACTGGAGAGAAATTCTTGAGGAGGCAGGGACTGACGCAGGGTTATAAAGCTAGAATGATGATGAAACGTAAACTAGCGGTCGGGAAATAAAGTTCCTCACAGCGGTGAAAGGGTTAAATAACACAAACAATGTTGTATTCTTGTAACGAGGAAGTGAAGTGTATTTTAAATTTGAAATAAAATACAGTGTGTTTCGTTAAAAAAAAACATCTGATCCGGTACAATGCCATGGAAGACCCTGTATATTTGTACCTCTTATTTTTGTAAATAACTTTTTTTAGTATCTCTTATAATAACAGACATACTGGACTTTGCCATAAAAGTTGATTAGTAGGTATATACATATCACAAAAATCATGAAAACTTATCAATATAGCATTTTAGTTTTTAATACATTAATAATAAATAAAAACGAACAGAAAGATCGCATGAATGCGGAAAATTTTATTTGCGTAGGACATAAATAAATAATTAAATTATTAGTAATAAATAATAAAAAACCAACTTTGACAAATGAAAGGAATAGATTGAAAATTATTTATTATACATATCATACATTATTTATTAACAACTTCATGTACGACTTCTCTTTATTTAAGGAAAAATATTTAATACATGTTTTAGCATTTATACATATATATATATATATATATATATATATATATATATATATATATATATATACAGTAAAACCTCGATATAACGGACCTCTATTTAACGGACTTCGGATATAACGTACAAAAAATCCGGTCAAATGTAAAAAAAAAATAAAAACATACTGTTAATATTACACATGCGTCTCATATATGTATGGCATAAAAAAGCAAACTTTCGGACATAAAAAAACAAAAACAAAATAAATAAATTTGCATTCATGTGTGATGTATGAGAGCATAGCAATCTTGGAA
The DNA here is from genome assembly GCF_040954645.1 of Diabrotica undecimpunctata. Taxonomy (NCBI): domain Eukaryota; kingdom Metazoa; phylum Arthropoda; class Insecta; order Coleoptera; family Chrysomelidae; genus Diabrotica; species Diabrotica undecimpunctata. Next base: position 107,978,739 of record NC_092808.1, on the reverse strand, counting down.
AACGAATGAAATTGGCTCGTGAAACTTCCCTGGTAGAAGCAATCTTAAAATGGTATGGCCAACAACGTTCTAGTGGGATCCTGGTCCGAGCAGTCTAATTGAAATTTGCTTCAATTAAATTAGCAAATCATATGGACATACCATAGCAAGTGATGGATGGCTCTGACGCTTTCGTAAAAGGCATGGAATCATGAATAAAAGAATTTACGGTGAAGCTTCAACTGCACCTAATGAAGAAACAGAACCTTTTAGGTAAAAATTAGTAGCACATATAGCAAGTAAGTAACGAAATGCTATTTTAATCTTAGATTTACAATGTTGACGAAACTAGTTTGTTATGGCGCACTTCGCCTGAAAACGCACAAGCCTCCAAATATGGAAAATCGGATTCTGGAAGAAAAATCAGCAAGGACATGATACCTGTAGTGGTTGGCAAATCTCGTGAACCTAGAGTGTTAAAAGATATAATGCATCATATGCCCCTTTCATATTATAGCTCTAAGAAGGCATGGTTCACCTCAGATATTTTCAAAAATTGGTTTTTCAAAGAAATTGTACCTTCAGTGAGAAAATTTCAAGAGGAGAAATTGGGAATACCGTCAGAAGAGGCAAAATGTTTATTGCTTTTCAAGTGTATGTTTTTGCCAAAAAATACAACATCGCTTATTTAACCCATGGATCAGGGAATAATTTTGGCAGCCAAACGAATATATCGCAGAAAGTTTTTAGACGAAGTAATGGTTGTATTGTACGATAGAGATAATGCAGAAGATACAAGAGTACGTACCTTGCAAAACTTAAGGTCTTACAATTTAAAATCATCAATTTTTAATTTTACTGCAGCATGGGAGGAGGTGAAAGAGCAATTACTATTTAAATGGGAATAAGCCACAATTAAAAAAATTAAAGTACGTTTATTGACGTCCTTATTTCCACTTCGGAAATCTTTCTCAAAATATAAACATTAGTCAATTAAACAAATTTTAAACAACAAAAAACAACATTTGTTTAATTTACTAATGTTTGTATTTTGAGAACGATTTCCGAAGTGGAAATTGAAACGTCAATAAACGTACTTTAACCTTTAATTGTGGCTTATTCCCATTTAAATAGTAATTACTTTAAAATGCCACAAGAAAATAGCTTCAGAACAATAATGTGAAAGAGTAAACATTAAAAAATGGTTGGAAGAATTTGTTTGATGGCCAAGATGCAGACATAGATTAGAAGGGTTGAAGTTACTAATTTCTGTAGGACAATACGTAATAATGCCGGAGAACATGTAGCTGAGGAAGATGTTTTACAATCGCTAGAAGTAGATGAAGGTGACCCTGGGTATACCATCATGACTGAAAGTGAAATAGCAGATGAAGTTATGAACCTTAAAAATGAGGACGGAAGTAAAGATAGCAAACAAGACGACAAAACAAGACTGTTAAAATGAAGATCAGAGGTACGATCGCATATCGACGATCTAACAACATTTATTGATTATTAAATTAAAGTGTATTTAGGGAGTTGATCATAGAAAAACAGCAAACATGGAAAGAGCAAACGAAACTTGTTCAAAACGGGATTACCGACAGCAAGCGCGTCGATATCCACAGCAACTTCACTTCACGACGAATGTCCGAAGACAATTACTTAAATAGAATTTTGTTTCTAGTTTGTATTTTGATTTATTTTAACCATATTTTTATATAACGGACTTTCGGCTTTAACGGACACCCCCTCCCCCCAAGTAGTCCGTTATATCGAGCTTTTACTGTATATATATACATACATATATACATATATATATATATATATATACATATATATATATACATATATATATATATATATATACATATATATATATATATATATATATATATATATATATATATATATATATATATATATATATATGTAAGAAAGTAATCCGTGTTTTTATATAGTTTCACCGACATAGTTGCATTCTTGTATGTATTGGAAATTAACCTTATATATCGATATAAAAATTCTACCGTGTCAAAGGCTTTATGGAAATCTACAATAGCCAGAACGAGTGGTCGATTGAATTCGATAGTCTTTTCTATTACCGTTTTAATGCTCTGTAGATGATCATTTGTTCCAAATCCGGTACGAAATGCTGTTTGCTCTATTGACTGGTAGAAATCAAATTTTTTCTCGAGACGATTCGTTACTATTATTGTAAGGAGTTTGCATAGGTGACTAAGAAAACTTATAGGTCTGTAGTTTTTTAATTCATGGAGATCTCCTTTTTTGTACAATAGAACTAGCTCAGCACTTTGTCATTTGTCAGGTATATTACTGTCCAAAATGCACAAGTTTTTTATTTTCTTTTTTTTTTGTAGTTTTTTACCATATTATTCTTAAAAAGTAATGTTTTTTTTGTGTAATTTGCTTTTTTTTTTATTTTGATTATTTTATTTTGATTATTTATTAAAGTTTATTTCTTTACTGATATGATTTATTTATCCCACCATTCAACACTAATGAGACATAATATACAAGAACACTCAACACTGTAAAAAAAATTCCATCGCTTTGTTAGGTCTCTAGGTAACAACGAATATCATTAAAGCCATTTTAAACAGTTTTATTTAGCTACAATGAAATCAGCAATGAAAGGGTTAAATAAATCTTGAAACATTTTGAAAAAGCTAAACACAATTTTATTTTTGGTGGATGCGACGGATATGGTCAAGGTATACAGTGTGTCCGTAAAGTATGGAATAAATTCGATATTTCCTAATGAATTTTCCTAAATGAAAAGCCTTAAAAAGCTAAACACAATTTTATTTTTGGTGGATGCGGCGGATATGGTCAAGGTATACAGTGTGTCCATAAAGTATGGAATAAATTCGATATTTCCTTATGAATTTTCCTAAATAAAAAGACTTTTTTAAAAAAAATCAAAAACACGTCGACTTTTAAGTTTAATGTTCTATATTCTACAACAAAATTTTATTATAAAAGGTGATACACATTCAGGTGATGACATCATCGGCTCTTTTTTTAAATTTAATACCATATATTTTATGACATTTTTAGATCGATAAAAATGAGCAGATTCTAAAAAAGTATAATACTGGGGGTCTAATGGATATAAATTGAAAGATATCCGCTTAGAAAATAAATTATTTATTATCAATTCCAAAAAAGTAGCCTACTACTAGTTTTTAGTGAAATGTAATTATTTTTAGTAACGTTCAATAACAATTAAGGAGTAAAATAATTGTATTAATTCGTGAATGTTCTGTATTATTGCTTAGAATTAATTTGAAGTAGAAATGAAATTGAGTGTCAAGCAAAGAATTGAAATACTCATGATGATTGAGTATGAAGACAAATCGCGAACTCAGATGGAAATGTGTAATTTATTTAATGATAAATATCCAGAAAAATCCATAACGCAGTCAAAAGTAAGTAAAATTGAAAAGAAATTTCGAGAAAATCAGGTTGTCTATCTGTAAATTATGATACAATATTAGATGTTATACTTGCTTTTGAAGAAGATGCGCACACTTCTGTTCGTAAGGTTAGTAGTGATATCGATGTTTGCAAAACAACGGTACACAAAGTAATAAAACTTGAAAAATGGCACCCCTTTAGATGCACACTTGTACAGAATGGGAATTAAACGGGGATGATCCAGATAAAAGAATACAATTTTGCGAAATAGATATCAGCCACCGAAACCCTGTCTTGATTCAAAATTTATTTTTTCTGATGAGGCTATATTCACATTAAATGGCGAGGTCATCCATTAAAATTGTAGATACTGGGCAAAAGAAAACCCCAACTGGATGCGGGAACATCATACACAATACCCGCAAAAAGGAAACGTATGGGCTGTAATTGTAAGAAATAGAATCATCAGACCCTACTTTTTCGAAGGTAATTTAAATAGGCAAGCATACCTTCAGTTTTCAAGTGGATATCTCGTACCTACTTTAGTTAATTTATTCCCCAGTACAATTAATCCTGGAGGTTTTGATGAAAGTTTATGGTTTCAAAAGGATGGTGCGCCTCCGCATTATGCTGTAGATGTTCGAAGGTACCTAAAAGAAATTTTTCCGAACAGGTGGATTAGAAGACGTGGACATATTGAATGGCCAGGGAGATCGCCAGACCTCAATCCTTTGGATTATTTTATGTGGAGTCATTTGAAGAATGTTGTTTACAAAACGAAACCTGCAAATATGGAGTTAAGTAAGTAATTTTGACTATAATAAGACTTAATAGTAAGAAGTCGTAAAGAAATAAACAATATTACTCAAGAAACCTTAAACACGGTTCCACAAGAATTTGTACAACGCTTGAGTTACTGTCAAATACAACAAGGGCTACAATTCTAAAATTTAAGATAAAGTCATGTATAATAAGAAATCGGATGGGGGTAGATGGATCACTGGCAACAGACAAAGAAAGGAAACAACTTATATGGTATGGCCATGTTCAAAGAATGCCAGAAACAAGACTACCAAAAATCGCCATGAAATGGATACCACCAAATCGTAACGAGGAAGACCAAAAAGAACATGGAAGGAGGGAATAACAAAGGCAATGAGCTCCCGAGACTTGACCGAAGAACAATGGAATGATAGAAATTCGTGGAAATTAGGCATCGGACAACGACGCAAGACGTTTTGAAACCGATATATATATATATATATATATATATATATATATATATATATATATATATATATATATATATATATATATATATATTACTTTCAAGTTATTTATTATAATTGATTAATATTAGAAATCAATAAAAATTAATTTTCTAAGCGCATATTTTTCAAATTATATCCTTTAGACTCCTAGTATTATACTTTTTTGGAATCAGCTCATTTTTATCAATCTAAAAATGTCCTAAAATACAGGGTGTTACATTTAAAAAAGAGCCGATGACGTTATCACCTTAATGTGTAAATAATAAAATGTTATTGTAAAATGTAGAACAATAAACTTAAAAATCGGCGTGTTTTAGATTTTTTTAAAAAGGCTTTTCATTTGGAAAATATCGAATTTATCCCATACTTTACGGACACACTGTATAGCTTGTGTGTAGTATATTAGGTAAATTGGAATGATTCTCGATTTACTAGAGTGAGGTGGAGAAGGAAGACTACTTTAGTTGGCACTTAAACCTTTAATCCGTGAAAACGACTCCACTAGTTTAATTGCCGTGAGAAAAAAAGTTTATAAATCTTTTATTTGCGTGTGGTTCACAATGGCGAAATATTTGTTACATTTTGCAAATGATTTATACTTCCGGTTTAAAAGTTAAGCTCAAGTATATTACTGTGGCTTTATTGGGGTTTCTATAATTAAATTGGAAGTAACTATTTTAAAGCTAATTTAAATCTTCTACGTAAAAAGTACCACCATTTTTTTTATTTAATTAAAAATAATTTTATTGTCAAAAACACATATCTTAAGAGTCCTGACGATTTTACACATTAGACGGGGCGACCAAACTGATTCGTTTTGTAAGCACTGTTGCCAACTCTATTGTTTTAACAGTAGATTAGTTGTTTTCGCCATTGACACCCCTGATTTCTGTTTTAGTTAGTATTTCTACTAGCTTTTGGTGATGTAGCCAAATTTCAAACTGCGTAAAAAATAATTAATTCCAAATCGCAATAGGTCACAACCAGCGTGTCAAACTTACATTTATATTGATATTTTGTCAAACAAAATAACCTTTTAGGCAAAGTAAAAAAGATAGTTTTAGCAAGCGGTCAAAGTTCGTAATATTATTTCGCTGATTTATTCGGGAAAAAACATTTATATTCAAGACAATGAGCAGTGATACATATTCTGATAAAACTCATCCTAGGAAGAAAAGTTTTAAAAGTTAGACTAAGAAGTTCTTGATTCGTGGTTGGACGTAGACAGATTCAGAAGCTGGCTGCAAACTGGGTGCAGCCAAAAAAGGTGATGTAAATATAGGTTGTTTTATTGCTGAGCGTAACCTCTCTTTTAATATCGCTTCTCATTTGACAAAAACAATATGTAGGTCAAACTGGCAACAGATATATGTTCTCAAAAAAGTTTTCCCGTTGTTTGGCTTTGAATATTTCAAATTATGAATGACGAAAAAAGCTAATCTTATAATATGCCGTATCTCGGTTTGTATTGGTCGTACTACAATTATATAAAAAAAATATTTTGTTTGTGTTTCTAAAATATACAATTCTGATATCTACAGTTTTTTTGGTTAAATGCATATTTTTCGAGTTATTCTCAAAAAACCCTCTAAAAAAGTCGATTTTTTCATCGAGAAACTGTTACTTTCAACCGCGAATAACTCGAAAAATACATATTAGTTTTTTCGAAGAAAATGTAAAAAACATTTTTTTCTTAGAATTACTTTTTCCATCGATTTCGATGGTTAAAATGTAATGAAAAATTTCCCATCCCCCGAGATAGGGTGACAACCACCCCCCACACCCTAGCGGTATTATATAGAAAATGATCCTTCGGCTATTCCCTACCTTCTGTGAAAATTTTAAGTAAATCCATGCTGGAAAAAAAATTGCGAGCCAAAATGCTTCATTTTCTGGACTATAATAGAGCAGCACGGAATTCACGGAGTGCTAAGTATGTTCAAAGAATATAGACGCTTATTCTTTGGTATGTTATAAAAGTAGATACCTACTTTTTGCAAAATAAAACGCAACGGATTGCGACAATTATTTTTATTAACTCATACAAAGTAAACAGAATAAATAAAAAAAAACAAAACAAAAAGGTAATTAAATGAAAAATCATTGACAACACGAATAGTTAAAAAAAAACAACAAATTACAATAATGGTTGAAAATGTTCACAATTTAGTTGAATACATTATATAAATATTTTATTTAAATTTTCTATTTTCAGTAATGAGTTTCCCTAGATCCTGAAAACGGCATCTTCCTCTATAGTGAATATTTTATATTTTAGGAGAATATACCAGGATAATTATTGTAATGTTTTGATATTTCGACTTTCAGTCTGGATTTTCAAACAACTTTATAACTTTATAATAAAACCTAAAATATGTTTATAAAATGTTTACAGTTTCGACTTCCTCGACGTACTTCTGTTTTTAAGTGTTTTTGTAACACTAGATTGACATCAAATTCTAATCTTTTCATATCTACTCTTAGATATGTGTTATGATGTTATTCTTGCATTATAAACAAATTATTCCCTCAGTATTGGTTTCAGAATCATATCACTGTACAATCTTCTGCCATAGTGTGTGACATTTGTTTATCTTGTCTATACAAATTAGTGACGTTAGGTTAGGTGACTTTAGGTAGACTCAAAAGTAAAAACTAGGAGACTATATCAGGACTATGTACTAGCCACGGGTTTAAACTATCTACCAATCCATGTATGATAGTAAATTTCATGAAGTTTTTTCCCAACTTTTAGGATATAATTTGGTGGGGCAGCTACATTTATATAACAAGAGTCACGTCTTAAATTTAGAGACAAATCTTCTAATAAAATTAGTAAATGTTTCGTCAAAAAAATTAAGATAGGTACCTAGTTGCAATTCGAATGGTTCTAAAATACAATCATCCAATATTCCACACCAAATACTTGAACACCACACCAATAGAAAACTCATTTTGAAAATGGTGCCCTTGGATATGTCTGTTTCGCCAACTAAACACAGCTCTTCTGGTAAATGTCGTTTAATTGGTAAACAAAATATCGTAGAACATTATATCGATTAAGTATGGTCTGTAAAAGGAAATATGGCGCTTTTAAGAACGGATATAAAGGAACTAATTAAACCAAAACACATACAAAAGGATACAAACACCAGAAATTACCACAAATGAAGAACTTAATATAAATATACAGGGAGTTCGTAAAATACTCAAAAAGCTGAAGAACAGAAAAGCAGCAGGTAAAGACAGAATATCAAACGAATTACTAAAATATTGTGGAGCAGCAATTACAGAACAATTAACATTAATTAATATAATTATAAAACACAATAAGATACCGGAAGAATGGAGAACGAGCGAACTAATTCTACTATTCAAAAAAGTAGGTAAAAAACAGCCAGACAATTACAGAGGTATAAACGTGTTAAATACTACCCTAAAACATACAACTAAAATTTTACAAGAACTAATGAGTCAGAGGATAAGTTTAGTAGATGAACAACAGGGTTTTAGTAGTAAAATTACTGAAAAATTACTAGACTATAGTAGTCTAGCATTTCTGTGTGTGATTGACTTAAAGAAAGCATATGATAAAATAAGATTCAAAGACGTAATCCATCATCTGTATAACGTATGGTCCTAAAGTTTTGGGAAAAATTTCAAAAGCATATAACTCTGACTACAATAATCTTATATTTTTATTAAATTATTCAACAATTTAACTTAACTATCCTTATTATAAATCAAAATTCAAATGACAGACAAGGGACCATTATTTTCGATTTGCCTAATAATTCCCCTGACACGTTTCATCATCCTTTGGACGACCTCGGCGTCAGTTTCTCTAATTTTTGTATATATGCGGCGTCTTAACTGTTCCTGATTTTGTGCTTCCCATCCGTTATTATAGACTTTCCGACTTAATATTGCCCAGAACTCTTCAATTGGACGAGCCTGAGGTAGGTGTGGGATATTGTCTGCTTTCAGTACAAAGGTAATGTTGTTAGTTTCGTACCAGTCCCTTGCGATCCTCGCGTAATGACATGAAGCAAGATCTGGCCAAAAGACTATTTGATCATTTGCATGATGTGTGTTCACAAACTGAAGCAATTTAGAGAGACATCTTTGAATATAAATATTTGCGTTTAAGGCTTCGCCTCGAACAACACCAATGTAGGGCTGTGAGATAAAGCCAGCCTCAGAAATTGCACACCATACCAAAATTTTGTCGTCAAATTTTTTCTTACTTTTGAATTTTATTTCATCAGGTACATTTTCGTAATCGTTCATGTTAAAATCCATCGTTACCCTTCATCTCAGAGTTGGACAAAATAAAATATTTTTCATCGTCCATCACGATCAACTTGTTGACGAAATGCACTCGCCTTAACGCGCGGCAACATCTCGGAATTTTCTCTAATTGATCCTCTGTGTATTTTGGAGCTTTCCTTCTTTTCCGGTAGATAATATTGTTACTCGATAGGGTCCTGTATACTGTAGTCTTTCCAACATGAAATCTTCTGGCCAGTTTTCGCTGTGAGACCCCAATTTTGTTCTTAGCTGCTTCAATCAGTCTTGCCTCTCTTATATGAACAATATCTCGTTTCGACATTCGCCCAACCATGTTATAAACACCTCGACGAATATCAATTTTATAAGACATTTTGCAGAGCACAAACCAAAATATTCTGCTTTGTTTATTAAATGTCAATAACTGATGACATTTCAATTCCATGGCCTTCTTTGTTAAATGCATTTTGCTTCTCAATCAGACCAGGTGAAATTTTTCCCAAAACTTTAGGACCATACGTTAACAGAGAAGTTCCCTTAATATTATCAAAATTATCGAAAACATCTGCCAAAACAACAAAATGAAAGTCAATCAGACCAGGTGAAATTTTTCCCAAAACTTTAGGACCATTCGTTAATAGAGAAGTTCCCTTAATATTATCAAAATTATCGAAAACATCTGCCAAAACAACAAAATGAAAGTCAGAATACTGAATGGCTTAATACTATATGGCGAAACAGACACATTAACACTGAGATGAAGTCAAGAATTTATAAAACCAGTGTAAGATTTAAAGCCAATAATGACATATATCTCAGAAACAAGACCAGACGCAGCCACAACACAAAGGCTACAGAAACGGCAGAGATGAGAGTACTGAGAAGAATTACAAGAAATACGCTGAGAAATCGAAAGAGAAGTCAAGACATTAGAAGAAAATGTAATGTACAGTGTATAAATGAATGGACACTAAATAGAAAAAAATAATGGAATAACCACATAAGCAGAATGGGGGAGACCCGTGTCGTCAAAATAGAAAGAAATAAGTCACCAATCGGCAGAAGTATCGAATGACCGCGCAAAAGATGGAGTTACAACCTTCCATAGCGATATTAATCCGCCAATGAACAAGCAGAATTGCTTATAAAGAGGAAGAAGAAGAAGTATCTCTATCTAATAAACTGGCATCGTTGCCGGAAAGTCCCGTGGTAAGAGAAATCGAATTCTAGTAAAACTATATTATTCCGAAACAGAAACACGCCGTGTGTTGGTTTCTGTGGTCGCAACAATTAGTTTTGATTTTTTTGCATTTCTGTTTTTGGGATACCAAAAATATAATTTTGCCAATCTGTCATAGAATGCTTTAATAGTTTTATGGTTTGGGTGCCTGATATTCAAATAGTCCGAGATAAGGCTGTGAGAACAAAATTTTTACTGACTTAATGAGAAAAATTTTTATGAATGAGGAACTATAGCTTAATAAAACTTTATTTTGACAAGTGATAGTAAATTACCATAGATATTTTACCATTTTACGAACAATTAAATACAGACATGCATGACGTTACAAAAATACGTTTACTTCGAAAACGATGTACTCTTATTTAGAACAATATACATTTTTTGTGTGAAATTGAGCCTCATTTCACATATGAGGCGTTCAGAACCATAGTGGATCATATCCATAATACATAAGTCAGAGATATTTAGAGTTAAAGTTAACAAGCTCTCCACTATTACATAATACACCTTCTTCTTCCTTTGCCCTATCCGTTTCGGACGTTGGCTATTAACAAGGCTATTTTGACTTTGTTTACGGCACCTCTGAACAGTTCGGTCGATGTTAGTCCGAACCATTGTCGCAGGTTATGCATCCATGAGTGTCGTCTTCTTCCCGGTCCTCTCCTACTGTCGATTCTTCCTTGGACTATTAACTGTAGCAGCCGGTACTTAGTATGCCTCATGACATGTCCGAAGTACTCAAGCTTCCGTTTCTTTACGGTGAAGATTATTTCTTTGCTTTTGCCTATTCTCTGCATTACTTCCACGTTAGTGATGTGGTCTGTCCAGGATATCCGAAGAATACGGCGATATATCCACAGCTCAAAGGATTCTAGTTTCTTCAGGGTGGCTTCCGTTGTGGTCCATGCCTCTGCTCCATAGAACAAGACCGGGAAGACATAACACTTCACCAGTCTTAATTTTAGTTCCATTGAGATTTTGCTCGTGAACCACTTTTTCATATTGTTGAACGCGTTTCGCGCTTTTTCAATTCGAGATCTTATTTCTGTTGACTGGTCCCATTTTGTGTTGACTGTGGTTCCAAGGTATGTGTATGTCTCCACTTGTTCTATTTTTCGGTTGTTTAATGTCAGTTGCATCGGAGGTTGTTGTGTTCTGCTGATGAGCATGCATTTAGTTTTGGTTGTATTGAGTTCTAAACCATATTCTTGACTTGCTGTGTGTATAATACACCAATAAACCTAATCTAAGTGAAAACCTCTTATGTAATATGTTGTTTAAATAATTAAACTATGTGTAATATTAAATAGATAACCTTTTTGGAAGTAACTGGACACTTGAAAAAAATTGGACTTGATCCATTATTACTCTGAAATATTTTATGGAAACAAATGGATTCAAAAACGAAGTATGGCAAAACTGGAATTTTAGTTACAAAAAATAATAACAAATAAAAAAATTATTACAACAATGTTCAATAATAGGTACTCTCACAGCGTAAGTGGCATTAGTTTTAATCATCATAGACCAGTTCATTATCGTCTATGTCGTCTTCTTTACCTTGTTGCTGGATTCGTGAACGGGTTCCTGTGTTGATGCAGATATTTTTAAAATGATAGTGTGTGACTGGTGGCAGATATGGAAGGAGACACAGCATGTCCTTTTTCTTTGCTTCTGTCACGAGTCTAGGTGTGGAGTACAGATGACTTTGATTACCAATGAATTTTGAGACATTTATTTTGGCCATCGGGACAGTAAAAAACGGAAAATCTTCATTCAGCGAAAGTTTGTACTTTAAAGCCCAAGGATCTTCTCTCTCGTACCTCATCTATCTCATTTCTAACCACTTCACAGGTGCTCCATCACTATTTTTTTTTCTATTTACAAGCACATCTTCCATGTTCTTTGTCGACACAATGTCTTCTTCTTCTTCTCGTAGCACTACAACCCGGGGTGGGTTTTGGCTGGCTGCACAACTTGCTTCCATCTTGAACGGTCGTCCATAATAGTTGGGTCAGTGGGTAGCCCCATTGTTCTTAGATCTGACCATATATTGTCTCTCCATCGCATTCATGGACGTCCTAAGTGCCTTTTTCCTGTGGGGGCTTCCTCCCATATTAACTTGGCAAGGCGGTTATTAGGAAGTCTATGGACATGGCCAGCCCATATTAGACGTTGGGATTTAATCTCTTGGACTATATCGCTCGCTCTATACATCTGCTTGACATCAGCACACACAATGTCGCTCCTTTTTATGTTAGTTACTTCGAAAGGCACTGTCAATTTTGAAGTTTTTATTACAAATCCAGTCGTCTGGCCCAAAGATGTGAGAAGATTTTCTGGTAGCCTTTTCAATAACTCCAAAATCTCAGTCGTTTGGCAAAAAGGGGTCGCCAGATAAAAGAAACTTGTGATCTATCTTTCTTATGTTTATGTAAAGATCTTGAACAAGATTTAGTAACGTGGCAGCCACTTTAAAATTTGTTTTGTTCTGTACATGAATCTGAATAGAGTTACGTGGTTATGATTTTTGGCATGTTTTTTCAGATGCATGGTCAATATTGAAGATATTTCCTGAGATCCTCTACCACCAATCTGTTGTTTCGTCCCACACATACACAAAGCCGTTGTTTTTGTTGAAGGAATGAATTACTAGGTTATAGACATACATATTGCTTTTGTAATATGCAATGGACGTAGACAATTTTAGTACATCTCGAATTTGTTGTGCTTTTGCTAGGTGAACATTTTTCTCAACAATAAGTCGATTGCATGTCTCAGGTTCAGTTGCTGTAGCTATTTTTAAGGACAGTTGATCACATTTGGCGCACGTATCTTTCGATGGTATTTTAAAATGTTAATTAAACTTAGTTGTAAATACATGATACCATTGTTTTTTTTCTGAGGTACTTTGCATTCGTTGTTGCATACAGATCATACATTTTTATGATATTTAAATCAGGATTAAGATACTTTCTTTCAGGATTCTTTGTTCTGCTATAAATAATGTCTTCATTTGAATCCATTTTTAATCATAAACGATTACGATAAATACACTGAGCACAATCTGACCAGTCAACTGGACTTGATCCACTCTATCCCGAAACAAGCAAAATTTTGGTTTAGTCATTTAAACACAAACACTTTTTTGATGTCAGTTATGATCCTTTAGCTAATTAATTAATTGTGCTAAACTCTGTATACGGTTAACTACTTTATACCAATTCCTTTGTTATATAACTAATGAAAAATATTGTTTTGGTGCCAAACATAATACAATACGTCATTTTGTGTTACAATTATTTATTTTTTCAATCACCGGTAAACTTCATCTTTCAAACTGTAATCATCTTCTTCTGTCTTTTAGTCGTGGAGTTGGGAGATGACATAGCCCCATGCCTGAACGACAGGACACTTGTGATAGCAAACCACCAGTCAACAGCTGATGTGCCTTTACTCTTTTCTTGCTTCAACCCGAGAAAGCAAGTCTTGCCTAATATCATGTGGATAATGGATAGTGTGTTTAAATATACCAATTTTGGTGTTGTTAGCGTTTTGCATAAGGATTTTTTTATAATGTCGGTAAGTATTTTGTTGCTAAGTAAAAAATTTATTTTCACTGTATTACGTTTTATTTAAAAATTTTCACACGAAAATATATCGATTTGCACGAAAACGCTGTTTGCTACTCTTTCTAAAAATCATCTAGATTTGTGCAACATAACAACTGCTGAACAAGGAAATTTTTACCCTAGCCTCTAATCTGCATGATAGTTTGAGTGCCAGACTTATTCAGTGTCAGATTTATGGGAAGGTCGTGGAACCTTTGAACCAATTCCTGCAAGCAACTTTTATTTGACCGCTGTATACTCGCCTCATATCACTAGTTAGATCACATCCACAAAGGACATGTTTGAAAGTTTCTTACTTCTATTCGCATTTCCTGTACCATGCTTCATTGACTCATTCAAATGGATTAATTTATTTATGACTTTCCACTCACTTTTGAATTTCAATGATTCTGGGCCATCGAGTCTTGCTGTTACAAGGAGTCTGCTATAATCTGTCCCACCTTGACTTTACAGTACAGGTTCTTATGACGAACAGTGATGCCAAATTTTGATGCCAGTGATAACTAAATAACTTAGGAATTAATATTATTGACATTTTGTGGCTGTCAGGGGTTTTTAAACATTTTTTTTTTGAAAAATACCGTTATGTGAACAAAATAAAAATAATTTTGTATAAAATATTTGTATAATAATGTATTAAAGCGCATAAATATGTTAAACCTTAATAAATACGTAGGTACCTACATAAATAATTAAAATATATTTAAACTGTGTATTTTACATTTCTTCTATACTCCCGTCTTCCTCACTTTTACTGCCACTGTCGTCATTAAGGTTTGTTATAACTGGGTCGATATTATCCAGTAAATTATCGATATTTCACATTTGTTTTTCTATGCTAATTACGTGTTGCACGTAATTATTCCATTTTTGCGGTGTAACTTGAAAGTAGGCTTCATGCATTAGATTTTCTACTTGTTCCTTCTTAAAGTTTGTGTTATGTCTTGCCACGAATATTTTTATTTCACTCCATACCAGCTCTATCGGATTTAGCTCACAGTGATATGGAGGTAATCTTAGCAACTTCACATTCTTACTCATTATACTGCGATTTATAATGAGTTACAACGTCCAACAGTTCCTTTCAACGCAACCACTCCTTTATTTCTTCCTTATTGTCAGAATTCTTCGGAATTCTTTCCAACTTCCTGGAGTGATACGGCGCATTATCCATTACTATTACAGTTTTATCGAGAATATTTGGAAGAAGTTTAGTTTTAAACCAATTTTCGAAAAGAGGTCCATCCATTTCGTCATGATAGTCTGCTGTATTTTTCTTTGCTAAAAAAGTTAGTTCGGCTCCATTAATAAAACCATCTTTACTTCCTCCATGCAGGAAAACGAAGTTTACTGCCACGTGCAGTAGAGGGTTTCAAGCCTGTAGTGAGTCCACGAACAAATGCATCTCTATGTGACGATACGGAAGTGTCCTTCCATTCATAATTTACACTGTGACCAATTATTTATTTATTTATTTATTTATCGTATGGCATACAATAAGAACACATATTTAAAAAGCAATATAAAACATTACATGGAGTATTACAAACGAACATCTAATGCATTAATATAGTCTAAAACATTTTCGGTCGCATTCAGGAACTCGTCAAAAACTCCAGGGAACCGTCTTCGGGGGCATTCTTCAACAATGTGACGGACGGTCTGTCGTTGCGCACCACAGTCACACTCCGGAGTAAGGGCTTTTCCCCATTTATGTAAGCTGTCAGCACATCTACCGCTTCTTGTTCTTATTCTGTTTAGCGTTGTCCATGTACTACGGGTCAGTTCAAAGCCTGGCGGTTTCTGATCGATACAGGCCATTTGCTGTGCTTCCTGTGGTGAGTCGCGCTCCCATTGTCTTCTCCAAGCGTTGGTGAGGTCGAAATGTTCCGGATGTAAGGAAGTGGCCCTTAACATGACAGGATGTCTGGAGCGCAGTCTGTTCATTTAGATATCACGCCTATCATGGTGGATGGGTAGTTGATGGTTAGACTGGATTTTTCGATATTCTCTGAGAAGGGAGTGACTTCTTCGTAGTTTCGGCGGTGGAATGTGACTCAGGATGGGAAGCCAATAGTTGGGTGTTGGTCTAATTGTACCTGAAATCATTCGCATTGTCTGGTTTAATTGGGTGTCAATAATCTTCGTGTGTTTGCTATTGAGCCATACTGGGGAAGTATATTCAGCTGTCGAGTATACAAGTCCGATAGCAGATGATCTGAGTACGGAGGCTGAGGACCCCCATGTGGTACCACATAGATTTTGGATTATATTATTTCGCGTTTTCAGTTTTGCTGCCGTTCTTTGTAGGTGTTCTTTAAAACTTAAAGTTCTGTCAAGAGTCACTCCAAGATATTTTGGTGTTGAGTTATGAGTTAGTAGTCTGTCTTCAAAGTGAACGGACAGTTTTTTGTTGGCTTGGGCATTATTTAGATGGAAACAGCACACTTCGGTTTTCGTCGCATTAGGCCGTAGCCTCCATTTGCGAAAGTATTCTCCCATAATGGCAAGGTCATCCGTTAGTATTGTTTCTGTAACTGCCATGTTATTATGTCTTGCTGCAATGGCCCAGTCGTCAGCGTAGCCAAATTTCTGCGAATTTGTCCTAGGTAGGTCCGCGATGTATAAATTAAACAGTAAGGTTGCCAAAACAGATCCCTGTGGCAGTCCATTGCTGAGCTTCATTTGGACACTTTTTGAGTTGCCCATTGTGACTTGGAAAGGTCTGTCGGTGAGCATGCTATCAATGAGTCTAGTTATCTTTTGACACGGGATGGCACGGATTAGTTTGCAGATTAATCCTTGTCTCCAGACGGTGTCGTATGCAGCTGATAGGTCAATGAAAGCAACGGATGTTTTTTGCTTTCTTTGAAAACCTGCTTCAATATGTGTTGTTAGGGATAGGATCTGATCTGTGCAGCTGCGGTTAGGTCTGAACCCTGCTTGCTCAATAGGTATCAATTCAAATATGTTATTACTAATTCTGTTGTAGATTAATCGTTCCAACAGTTTATAGACACCGCTCAGCAGTGCAATCGGTCGTTAGTTTTGAGGCTGATCATGTGCCTTTCCCGGTTTTAATATGGCTATAATGGAGGCCCTTTTTAGTGAGTGGGGGATTTCCCCTGATTTTATCATATCTGTATAGAAATCAACCAGCCATTTCCTAGCATATTTGCCACAGTGGAGTAAAAATTCTGGATGATTTTTATCGAAGCCGGGTGCCTTTCCAGACTTAACTTCTGATATTGCTGAGTTAATTTCTTATAGAGTAAACGCTTCAGAGTATTGAGATGTAAGCGGGCATTCATACTTCAGTATTTTTAGTTCTTGCTTTACTTTGGTGGTGTGGTCACGATCTCTAGGTGCTCTTGAGGTAGCTACAATGTGGGAGGCCACTCTGTTGGGAACTATTGGTACTTTATCTCTAGTTGTGTGTCTGCTACTACCAAGTTTTCTAAGTAAGGACCATGCTTTTCTGCTTGATTTACTAAAGTCTAGTTTTTCCACAGTTTCCATCCATTTTTGTCGTCTGGCTACATCCAAACTGTGCAGTAGTTCGGCCACAATTTCTCGGTCTTGGCTTTCGTTGTATTCTTGATATAATTTCTCACATTTTTCATCCCATCCTGGGACATACTCTTTACGATATCCCCTGGGTATAGTTTTCTTCGCTGTAGAGATAACCGCGCTAACAAATCTCATGTAGTTTTCACGTGTTGGGGTTATCCATCCCAAACATTTGTCCAATCTCTCAGTAAAAGTTGTCCAGTCTGCTTTTTTAAAGTTCCACCTAGGTCGAGGAAAAGATGTTATTATTGGTATTTTGATGCCAACTTCTATTACAACTGGTCTATGTTGGCTATGTGGAAAATCTGGGAGTACTGTACGTGAAGTTGCCAGGGGTTGATTGTTTTCATTTGTGGAGACAAAGCATAGGTCTGGGTTGTATTCTCGTTTCCAGGCTGCAGATCGAAAAGTTCCCTGATCTTTAGCGTCAAAGACTAAATAAGTGTCAACCTCTTCGCTACTACTAATGTGACCAATATTTACCCATGATTCGTCCAAATATACAATATTGTAGTTTTGTTCCCGAAATGTACGAATTTCTCGCAAATATCGATGGCGCCAAGAAATAATTTCGGGTTTTTCTATCAAGATTGACTTTCTGTCCCGTTTTGTGTGCACAAAGCCCATGTCCTTAATAAGTCTATGCAGTGTAGTTCTAGAAAAATTAGGTAGATGTTCGTCTCTATTTACTACTGCTAATAAAGAATGTAATGTTGGGGGTGTACTCTTACGAAAAAAATCATGCACTATTCGACGAATGCTACTCTTTTTTCCTTCATCGTAAGTTTTATCACGCGATAATGAAGTTAGCTTGTTCTTGGATCGTCTCTTTGCTGGTTGTAATCTAAGTGCCGAGGAATATTCTTTTCTTACAGAGTAAATTGTTTTTTCCGACGGTTTCTACTTTCTACTGCCACTGTTTGTACTATTTTTGAAAGTGAATCATATTCTTGATTTACACGATAATTCACCATGTTCACTAATATTTGTTTCTCCTCTAATGACAATACCTTCCCCTGGGGATGTTTCAGAGTACTGTTCTCCATTAATAAATTCAATCGTTATAACACAAAAAAACACAATAATAACTATAGTCAATATGAACTTCAACGAATCAAATGAACTAACTAAAAAATGAACTTACTGAACTAACTAACAATTAATGAACTTCAGCGAATCAAATGAACTAACTAAAAAATGAACTAACTAAAATTAATTTCAAGTTTAGAATTTATACTAAATTTTAATGAAGGTGTAAACACATTATAATGACATTCATTTCAGTGTGGAAATCAGTCGTTAAGAATAACAAAAAACTGCAACAATGAAAAAAATCGTTTTACTACAATGCTATTGACTGTAACGGGTTAGTTTTAATTTAACATTTCGAGGGCCCTACATTTTTAGGACCCTGGTAGGGTTTTGAAGAAAATCGGCATCGCCGCGCTAAAAACTCCCATTAAGATTGCATTGTGTACTGTAAAGTCAAGGAGGGACAGACTATAATTCTTTTCCTTGACATATTTATGAAACTTCTTAAACGTACAACTAAATGAATCATAAATAAAACTGCAACGATGCCACTGGAGAGAGACAAAGTGAGAGAATTTGTCGTTGGAATTATCGGATGTTGTTGTCGTCTGACGGATTACGGACGTCACGGGCAAAGAGGCTCCTACCTTTATCTCTTTCTTGATGGTTACTGGCTAATCATTGACATTAATAAGTCTTACAAAAATTTCTTCAGCAGAAGTAACCAATTCCTTTCCAATAATTATGATTTCTCGGCCGAACTCCTCGTCATGGTTCCAAGGCTCCGTATAACAGGTGTTCGTTCTCCCACAGTTCACTTCTCACAATTACAACAGTATCTTCTTTAGCGGCTGCTTGCACAGTGCTGTCATCATGTGGATGAAGAACTACCTCCTCGTTACCAACTTTGATTACCCTCTTCTTAAAATCCAATTAAAATTCGTGCAAATTTATTACTTTTCCTAATATAAAACCCTCTTCGATGTCAGCAACTATGGCAGTATGGACGAACTTCTTTGTTCCAATTCCTAATTGGATCTGAATTTCTTCATGAATTTTGGTATTTTCACCTGTGACAGCCCGCAGTCAAAACCTCATTGGTAAAAGTTTCTTACGGATGTTTATAATTATCGGGCGTATAATGGTCCTGGTCACTCCGATGTCCACCAACAATGTATAAATTTTACCATTTTTTTTCTCCATCTACATATACACTATCTTCAGGACATTTCAAAGAAGCTATTAGTATTTGACGATCTTTGGGAAGTTCCGTGTCGAAGCTGTTCCCCTAAGGCCTACCCGTTGTTGTACCTAGAGTGCTTACTTGAACGTCGTACGTGTTCGCTCTCATCACAATTACACCAACTTATGGTCTTCGTTTTCTTGGATGCAATTGCTTTCATCAGATTAACGAGCTGGTCAAGTTTATCCTTATCTTCACAGTCCTAACTTTACTGTACCCGCCGTAGCTAATTCATATTCGAGGGCGGTGGAACATCGGCGAGCATCTTGTGACAAGCTAATCGCAATGTTCGGTGCATTTCATGATCACAAAGACCATCAATAAACGTTTAAACAGCTAACTTTTCCACCATGTCTTCAGGAGCTGTTAGATAAGCATACCGCACTAACCGCCCTTCATGCTCCAAGTGTTCATGACCATATCCCAAAGATGACAAGTTGTTCGAAATCATCCCTCTCCTTTTCGGCTATTGTCTAAAGCACATCCAAGGCATTTCCTCGAAAAGCACTAGTCAAGTTTACGGCCTTTTATTTTTCTGATTATCCATTCGCTCTTGCAGCTGTTTTGAACTGTTCATGTAAATATTCCATGACGATTTTCCGTCGAAAGTCGTCATTTTGTCTCTAGTGTAATTGATCGAATTCCTCCGTCTGCTGTCCCTGTTACCCCCATCTTCTTTTAGATCTCTTTTATTTTTTTTAAGATGACATTTCGGCGGCAACTTTGCTTTCCAACGAAGATATTTTATCGTTAATAGAGGAAATCTCAGAAGTGATCTTAGAGATTTACTAATCTCAGAACTTTTTTTCAACTATGTAATCGACGAAATCACATCAGCATTCTTATTCTCAAATAATACTTACTGGAACAAGATTCTTTTCCTTCAGGGCGCCCTTTAGCCGTTGTACTAATTCAGCCTTTTTTTGACAGAATTTAGTTCATTATCTTAAAGTTCGTAAATCGGTCACTTTTAAATCACTGACGCTCGTAGCTATTTTTTACATAATTTATCCACTTTAAAATATCCACTTCTGACAGCAATTTAATGTTTATATTAATTTATTTACAGTCTTTAACATTAACACTAAAAACACAATTAATTTATAACATTTATTTACTTATAATCCGTAAAACCGTACAAATTTATATTTTCGAATGACTTATTTGAATTATAATCACTGTTATATATATGGTTGGCCTATCTTTTCGAATCGCTCCCACAACCCAGTCGAATTCTTTCGACAACCTTAGATCATCGAACGCCGAACTGATATTCGACCAGGCTAAACCATTTAAGGCATGGCTAAACAGTATTCATGATAACAATCGAATGGCTTCTGATATGGAGGTCGAAGCGTCAAATAACGAATTTACTTTTCATTTTATGATTTATTCCCAACAATATATTAAGAAAAGATTACATAATTGTAAACAATATCAACGATCATCTTTGAGTTGTTAGTATATGTTGCACCGACTGTTTTTTATAACAATAATGGCGCTTTTTGCAAATGTTAAAAAAGGATTTAGAAAGGCCTTTAATATAAAGAAAATCGCGATTGATTTAATAATCCTATCACCTTTTTTGGACTCCATTTAAAAAAATGTGCTTTTTAACAAATTGTACCTCATTAGTTGTTTCTTTAATCTCTGTAATCATTAATATTTGTACCTGTGCTGGCAATGACATTGTTAATAAACTATGTTGGACGTGCTCGGTTTAATGATGAGTTCTAATTTGAATATTGCATAAGTTTGTCATCGTCACGTAAACTGGTACGTGTTAAATAAAACATAAAAACAATTTGAATGATGTTACATTTAAACTTTTAATAATAGCACAAACTATTATGTATTTATTACATTAATGTAAGTAATTTTAAGGTAATTGGTGCACATTTAGCTAAAAAGACTTTTTTAATGATATGCAACTGATGTCAAATCTTTATATCCACACAGCCAGTCTACGACTTCACCCATAAGACTCTCAACTATTCTAATTTTTCAGTTTTCTGAGCTGCTTGCTACACATTTTCCAACAACAGACTGTGGTCAGATTCAACATCGGCACCAGGAAAAGTTTTTACAGATTTTACTGCATTCCTGTAATGCTCACTGATGGTTAGGTAGTCAATTTGATTTCTTACGATATTACGAGCTGTATCTGCTGGATATTTCCACGTATATAATCTCCATTTAGGTAGTTTGAAAAAGGTATTCATTATACATAGATTATATTCTTTGCAAAAGTCTGCGAAATAGTCTCCCACTTCATTTCTATCGCCCAGTCCAAAATCTCCAATAATCTTACTTTGTCTGCCTTTTCCTATCTAAGCATTACGGTCACCCATCAGAATGGTGAGATCTCTAGTCTTGAGTTGGTCAGTAACAGTTGTTACATCTGCGTAGAACTTTTCAAGTTCTTCTAGTTCACTTTCCGCTGTCTGTGCATACTCTTTTATTAAATTTATGTTTCTGGGTTTCGCTATCAACTAAATCATTATAACTCGTTCAGATACCTGGCATACAGCGCCAACAGATTTGCTAACCTCTCTAGAGACTATGAATCCTACACCATTACGATGATAATTACTATCTTCTCCTGAATAATATACTTCATGATTATCCATGTTGCATTTGCCAGATCCGGGCCACTCATTTCACTTATACTCAAAATTGATATATGCAGTCTTCTCATCTCATTTATATCATTATGTATTTTTCCAGGTTCATATAAACTCCGCGCCTATTCTATAACTCATTTCATACTAGTTATCAAATTTTACGAAGCGAGAGATTCTTGGCACCCCTGCCCCTGCCCTCATTTAAGAGGCGCCTATACTCAGGGCCATCATTTATTTTCTCAGTCATAAGGATATTCCTGGGAAAAATAGAGTAGTAGTCATTCCCTTGGCTTTTTACACCGCTCTGTACACGCTGTTTAGGTGGTTCCCACCTCACCGGGATTGTTATTTATTGACCGTTCTGCTCTACATAACTTCCACTCAGAGTGAAGTAAAAAAAAGGATACAATTAAGAAAGAGTATGTTAGGGAAAGGGTCGGGGTAGCACTGCCAAGATGAGAGAGCATATGTTGAGATGGAGAAATGTAATTAGGCAAGCCGATCCCTTCTAGGCATAAAGGCAAAGAAAATAATAATGATGATTAAGTTGTCACGACAAAAGTAGTTTCAGAACAAAATTAATAAAAGTACCTGTGTATATTTTATCCCTTTCAATTTTAAATATTAAGTTTTTTTGTTGTTTTATGGCATCGATTAATATATGTAAGGATCCTTAGTAACTGCAAAATGTATCAGTTAAATATTTTTTAATTTAATACAAAAATCAGGGCTGGTGTGTATTGATCCCAGCAGTGTTAAGGTGTGGGATAAATTTATCCCAGTAGTATTATAAACGTGATTCTTCAATTAATTTATATTTTACAGAAAACTATATAGGCTTTAGAAAACGCTGGCAATATCAGTTTATAAAAAAAAACTTTACAAGCCTACCATTTGATCAGTGCGGTCTACTCCGTCCATAACTTTATTAGAAAATATTGGTTCCGATCATGTAAAATCTTTCTTTTCATCATTTCTTTTTATAAAGTTGATTTCAGTTGTATGACAATTGCTAAGAACCAGAACATTCTTCGTATCTTGTCAGAGAAATACAATTAACCTGTTATTCGATACCACGACTTCACTTTCCCCTTTCTAGACTTTGGAACTGAAGTTTTTAATGTTTTGTCTATTTTTTGTGAAGGTTCTAACATCTCAAAAGGTAACTGTTTTAAAAGAGTAGCTAATGTAAAAGATCTATCGATGCATAAAGCAGTAATTCTATTGCGTATAGAACTGCACACGTATTTACAACTCTTTCACCTAATATTCCTGTATCTGTATCTGTAGAGTAGGGAGGGCGAGTTTCACAGCACTTAGGCCACAATTGACCCATTGTGCATGATCCCAGGGAGCTGCCACCCTTAGCTCATTGTCCATCCTGCCATTTCTAGAAAGGTGGACAAGTGACCAGGAGACATCTCTTTTATCTGGGCAGGTGTGGGCCAGGACTCGCCGAACGCGTACTCTCGTATTAGCGATAACTCTGGGCATTCACATAGGACATGCTCTACAGTTTCGTCTTCTCGTTCACACTTCCTACATAGAGGTGTGTCTGCTAGCCCCAGTGTGTGGAGGTGTTTGCTTAGTTGACAATGACCAGCTAAAAAACCAACTGCCAAACGTAGATTCTTCCTGGTCATTCCCAAGTACTTCTTTGATTTTGACTCTTCAAGGTTACTTAGTGTTACCCTGGCAAGTTTACACCCTTTCCCTTCTTCCCATATTTTTACGGTTTGCGTATGGGAGTGACATTTGACAATTTCCGCGATTGTTGTAGTTGACCAACCAAAAAGATCCCCAGGTCCTAAGAGTCTTAGGCCTGCCGCCTTCCTAGATAATTGGTCAGCAATGCGGTTGCCTTTATTCCTATTGTGTCCTTTAACCCTCCTCAGGATGATGGTATTACCATCCGAAGCTTGAGTTAGTGACTCGTGACACTCCATTACTAAACCTCATGTGACATGTGGTCTATTCAAGGTTAGTAGCGCTTGTCTGCTATCTGTGCAGATCATTATAGTTTTCCCTGCTATACCTTTTTGGGTTATCTCTTTTGCGGCTATGGAGATACCAGTCAGTTCTGTGTGAACTACGCTGGCATTTTTGCCCATACCCCACTTTATTCTTAGGTTCAGTGATCTGGAGTATATCCCGCATCCTGAGCCTTCTTTCATTTTGGAGCCATCGGTGTATATGCAATAGGCATTTGCCACGTTTATCTCCATATACTGTCTTGTTTCAATTTTGTAGTGTTTGTTAAAGACAAACTTTGGTTCAATTGAGTCGCAGCCTGCCTGTAGTACTGGTAACGCATCCAGCTCTCCCCGCCAGAAACGAGTTCTCAATTGTCCCATTCCTACATCAAGGTTTGCACCAGCTGAGCACAGTCACATCATTGTCACTAGAGCCACCTCTTTGACATATATATCTAGAGGCGTGATGCCAATGATCAACTCCATTGCAGCAGTTGGTGTTGTTTTCATGGCACCTGTTATATTTATGCAAGCCATCCGCTGAATATGGTTTAGTTTGTTAATCGCTGTTGCCTGTAGCACTTTTGGTACCCAAGCAATAGCTCCGTAAGTTAGCATTGGCCTAATGACAGCGGTGTAGACCCAGGCGATCACCCTGGGCGTGAGGCCCCAGGTGCGTCCGACCGTTCGTCGACACTGCTCATAGGCAATATATGCTCTTTTAGCTCTACCATCTAAGTGTGAGTTCTATGTTAACTTTCTGTCAAAAAATTTAGACTGTAGTTTAGAATCCTTGGGGGTATTAAGCCCGTGATTCTTCTTTTCCTGGTAATATTCCTGTATAATATATTTGTTCCTCCTTATCACAATAAATATTTGTATCGCACACGTATCCTATTACCGAATCCGATCTTTTCGATAATTTAATTCCTCTTTTGATAGGTTTGTTGCGTATATACTGCTTCAGGCTAGATCTTTCTTTGAATTTGGTCATTGTCTCGTCAATACTTTGGATAGCTCTGTCAGTATGAGCTGAGAATAATGTTTTTTTAAAGCTGAAACATCTAAATAATAAATTTTTGATGCGCCATCGGGTTTTTAGACACGTTCAAATACAAGTGAGAAACAATTAATTTAAAGCGATCTTTTGCTCAGTAATTCATTCGAAGGCGAGTACATATGAAATGACCCTACTTTATTGTAGGTCGTAATAAGCATACACCTAAAATTCTAAAAGCTATCATGAGTTTAGAGGATGAAATTTTTTTAACCAACATTGGCTTCCCCCTTTTTTGTGGGGGCGATGCTTTATTTAGGCTTAGAATTGTGTAATTAGCTATTTGACTAATAAGACTTCGGTGAAACAGTTTAAAAAATGTTTTCAGATGTAGATTATTTACGTTAGCGAATATTGCACAGTCCTTTTCAACCGGAATAGTTTTTATTGGTAGGTACAAATTTATTCACATTTCAGACACAGGAATATTCTTCATTGGACATGGTTGCAAAGGATTGGATTAACAGCCAAGTTTTCCATAAATTCTTCAGAAGGTACTTCCTGGATCTCTTTAAATTCGTTCTCATCAGATTCACTAGACGTTTCACTGTCTGCCTTTCTAGGTTCATAGTCAGAAGACTGAGAAGTATCTTCATCATAATCATAGCCCTCACGGTTGTCACTTTCTTAAAACAGATCTAGCTCAGATTATATATCTGATATCTCAAATAAATTATCAGCAATGTGTTACGATTGTTTTCTCTTAATTTTCGCTTCCGAAACATCCTAGAAAAAGGATTAAAAAGTAAAGATTTTTCTATATAGATCACTGAACACTGTAGGATAAATCTATGCCACGCTACAACACTGTATGGTCAAATAAATCACAGAAGAATTTTTATATGAAAAACATGATACGAGGGTTGTCTTTTTAGTTTTGCATGTAGCCATAAAGACAAAAAATATATACACTTAATTGCTTTTCAAAATATGTCCCACCAAGATCGATATACTTTAGCATACGTTCAAACCAATTGATAAAACAGTTATTCCAGTCTTGAGTTGACACCTGCAAAATCGCTGTTTTAAAGGCATCGATGGTTTCTTCTGGCGACTGGATCGCTGCCCACGCATTGAATTCATGATCTTTAAGAACGGCAAGAAGTCGTTGGGACATAGGTCGGGGCTATACGGTGGATGGTTTAACAATTCGATGTTTTGAAGCTCCAAAAACTCTTGTTGTTTTGGGCAGCGTGAGCACTTGCATAGTCCTGATGTAGGATGATTCGCCGTTGTGTGTTGCTTTGTCGGAGTTTCGCGGTAACTTTTGGTAAACAAATATATACCAATCAGAAGTAACCGTTCTTCGAACTTCTAAAGCAATTGTTGCCACATGACCAGATTTTGATACAAAAGTTGTGTCTATTTTCATTGACACACTTCGACAACGGATCACTTTTGTTGGTTTTTCCTCATCCTGAAACACCCACACAGCGGATTGGCGTTTATTTTCCGGTTTGTAGGAGCAAATCCAAGATTCATCTCTTCTACCAATACTATAAACGTTTTTTGAGCTTCCTTTGTTGAACCGTTCAAATGTTTTTCGACAACAATTGACGCTAACCGCTTTTTGCTCTTTTGTGGGCAAATGAGGGATCCAACGGGAAACCAACTTCGTAAGACCCAGTTCTTCCTGTAGGATCTTTTGGATCGAGGTCTTTGAAATGTTCAAAGATGCCTATTTCCCCCGATATGTTACACGGCGGTTATCCTTAATTAGCTGACGAACCGCATCAATGTTTTGCTGTGTGGCACTGTTTTGGGTGGATCTGGCCTCGAATCGTCGCTGAGACTCTAGCGACCACGTTGAAATTCGCAATACCATCGGGAAATACTTGTCTAGTGTGATGCTTCATTCCCAAATACAGAAACCATTTCAGCGAGACATTGCTGTTGGAATAATCCTCCCCGAAAATTGTAAAAAATTATTGCTAGAAAATTTTCTCAGCTTAGATCCATTTTTCGACCGACTTGCTAATTTCAAAAATTCACTGGTTTTACAAGACTTGTATCGAAATAAAACTCACGATTAATGTCAACAAAAAAGATGAGGTTACATTTGTGTCTAAAGGTTTTATTGGTGGCGCCCTCTAAGCGGATATACGTAAAACTAAAATGACAAACCTCATATAATTATAATATACATTTATAATATGATTAAGCAATATTTACTTACTCCATTGTAATTGTCTGTTTAATTGTAATTATCCATAACAAAAACAGCAATAAAGTCAATTGCATAACCTATTACATAATATGTAGGTATATATCATAACATAACCATAGACATATAATACAAATAGACTGATAGCTGTAAGACATGCCTGTTCCCCCAGTGCGATGGAGAAAACTGACTCAAAGCAGTCCCTGCATCTCTTTATAATTTGCCAGGTCTATCGACCACGTGACCTAAATGACCAATGAAAAGGTCACGTAGTCGATAAACTCGGCCCATTAGAAAGATATACAGGGACTGCTTTACGTCAGTTTTCTCTGTCGTACTGGGGAACGTGGCTGTATGGCAGCAGTCAGTCAATTTGTATTATATATCTATGAACATAACATATTCAGTACATAACCTATACTGAGTATTTTCCTAAACAAAAAAACTAAAGTACAAATAGGTTATACAACACACATTACACACTAGAATTTTTCTGTGCGAATTTTTATTTTGTAAGCAAATTTGTGGCCTTCGAAATTATTTCAATCCAATACGGAATCTTTTTAAATACTGAGAATTTTTAATTTTTAACAACTGTTGCATGTTCGAAAGTCAACAAACATTTTCACTGGAAGTGAAAAATTTTTATAACCGGTTTATAAGTTAACCAAGACATGTTTTTAGGCGCATTTTTGCAGGCTGGTCAAAAATCCGCTGTCAAAATAAGTGTATCTATCGTCGTTTGCTAGTTATAGGTACCATTTCTATTAATTTTCTCAAAAATCTGAACTATTTCGTTTTGATAATTTTTGCCGTAATAACTTTAAGTGCTGAATCGGAATGCCTCGTCAGTTTTCGCTATATATTACAGTTTTTTTTTTTAATCTGAGACTGGAAATATGGATGAACGGACTTACAAACATAATCTATAGGATCGGACCTTATTTTCGTATTATTTCAATCCAATTACTGTATCATGACAGTTGACGTTTTCGAAGAATATTTTAGGGGTATATGGGATTTAGTTACAAAATATTCGGTAATTGTTATACCCAGATCACACTTATCAAGATCAACAGAAAAATATCAACTAGCGTCTTATAAGTAATGTTGTATAAACAATAAATACAATGAGAATGGGCTGATATTTCTACCAATTGTAATTTATAAATTAGATTTAAATCAAATAAACAGTGAAAAAATGTGATTAAACCATATTAATTAGAATTATTGACTATTTACAATTTTTTCAGGGCAAATCAAAACGTGATAAATCCCTCCAAGAATTTGCACAACATCTACTTGATTACTACATCCCGTTAAAGAGGAAATGGTTAGTACTCTTCCCAGAGGGTGGATTTTTAAGAAAAAGGAAAGCCGTTTCCCAAAGGTATTGTGAAAAAATGAACTTACCAAGATTTGAGAATGTCACTTTGCCGAGAGTTGGTGCCATGCAGGTTATAATGGACACTTTTAGTAAAAAATCGGCAATGAATAACAATTCTAATTGTGTAAATAGTAAGTATTTATTAAAATTATTTAGTAAAATTAATTAGTAGTATTATTAAGTAAAATTAATTAATGTGGCTGCTCAAAAAAATATCCTTTCACTGAACTCTACATAACCTCACTCCCGAAACGTTGAAGTTTTATATAAATTTATACCCATATCATCAAATATATAGTGAAACGTGACGCCTACGAGGCCAGACAAAAGATGAATATAAAACAAATAATAATGTCATAATAAAATTTATTATAATTATATTGCATTATTGAGAATTTAGCAAACATTTATAGAAGCAGTATTTTTATTAGAATAATCACTGACCACCAGTAAAGTGTTTATATACTTTGTTTCAAGTTTAGAAAATAACATTGCGCTTATGGAGATCAGTGTTGCCAAAACTCTCAGGCCGGTTTTGCTACTAGATTGTCGATATATGATTCATTCTAATTACAGCCGTATTCAGCACTGTGTAGTAGTTCTAGTTAATCAATTTCATCAAAAGGAGATATGTATAGTTGAATACAAAATAATGCATTATAAATACTTGTTTCTTTAATTGACAAATATAGGTATGTAATTATTATATGTAGGTCTAATAAAAATAGTTAAATTTCACTATTGTTTAACATTACATATATTTATTAACACGCTTTACATAAGATATAACTAAAAAAATCAAGTGCAGCTTTAATTTTATTTTCATGTAAGTAATAACAACAATTACATATATATATATATATATATATATATATATATATATATATATATATATATATATATATATATATATATATATGTTATATTATATGAAATTTTTCGCACTATTTGCTAATTTTCACTTTTGTCGAACTGTTATTTACAGACTTTTCGGATTTGGCACTTTGTGTCCGCCGATTTGCACACTATCACATAATTTACTCACTGCATATTAACATCATCCTCATCTTCTCTATCATCGCTATCACTTTCATTACTGTCACTGTCAACTGTCACATTTATTACCACAGGATCAATATCGTCCATCAACCCATCAATAACCCAAAATTTTTGCTCTTCCTTAATAGCAAGTTTACAATAGTTTTTCCAGTTTTCCACTGTTACTACACCAAATGCATTTCTTATTCATTGTTCCATAGCGGCGGTCTTAAACTCTGTGTTGTGTGAGGCAATATGTCTTTTGACTTGACTCCATACCATTTCAATTGGATTTAACTCACAATGGTATGGAGGTAGTCTCGGAATGGCAACATTTTTCTCTTTGCACATCTCGTCGATTTTATATTTTATGTATTTTTCTTTGTATGTGTTTACGACTTCCATGAGCTCTGATTTTAAATAATCTTCTTCAAAAAAGATATCTTTCTCCAGCAACCACGTCTTAATTTGATCTTTATTGAAGGCTTGTGTTGGTATTACTTCTTCTCTCCTCGAATGGTAGGAAGCGTTGTCCATCACCACAACAGTTTTCTCTGGAAGATTAGGAAGCAGCTTTTCCTTAAACCACTGTTCAAATATAGGACCATCCATCTCATCATGATAGTCCGCTGAATTTTTATTAGCTAAAAATCAAAAAGCGGCACCTTCTACAAAACCCAATTCGCTACCTGCCTGCACTATAATAAATCGGGGCCTCGTTGTGTCGGCTGTTTTAGGCCTGTTGACAACCCCTTGACAAACGCATCCCTGATTGAAGTCACTGAGAGGTACTACCGTCTTTGGAAACACTATGTCCAACATTCACCCAAGTTTCTTCCAAATAAACGACAGTGTATCCTTGAGAACGAAATTTTTTTATCTCACGCAAATACTGATGACTCCATTTTAGAATATCGGGCCGTTCAATCATGCTTGACTTTACTCCTCGTTTGCAAAAAACAAAGTTCATTTCATGGAGTATTCTCCACATTGTTGTGCGTGACATGTTTTCTAAATCTTTGTCTTTTTTAACCAGTGCAAAAACTTTGTTCAATGTCGGCGGTAATTTTTAAAGAAAAAACTATGCACAATGGCACGTAGCCGCGTATGCTTCTTTACGTATCTTAGAAATAGTACTAATACTTACTCCCGTCATAGCACTTACTTTATTGGTTAAACTTCTAACACTTTCACCACTTCTTAAATTTAGATGATAATTAAATACATTTAAAACAAATTGTTTTGCACGGATGTCCAAGATATTCCCTTGGCTTAATTGTTCAATTTCCATTTACAATTAACATTTAACTGTAAAGTCAGAATAACTAATAAAGAACCACAAAGCCTTATTATCATTATGTAGTCAGAGAACGACAAAATCGCGACATACGCACACCGTATTATTTTAAGTTATAATTAGTAATTAGATATATGCATTCCAAGCGGTCCGTTTAATTGCTTATCTTTAATAGCCGACAAAATGCATGATTTAGCTAACCAATATTTTCTACTGATTTCTATGATTCATGGCATATGGTATTCTCACTGAAAAATAAATAAACTGTCGTTACTATAATTAAAATAAGATAAAATAAAATTATCTTTTGTAAATACTCTTTATTTAATTAAAATCATTTTCCCTACTTTTCATATCTTATTTCGAATGGGCACTTTTGGTCAATTACGTTAAAAAACATTAATTGAATTCATGTCTGCGGAAACGAAAATACAAATAATACAACCCTGAAACGTGCTTGTGTTTTTCGTGGCATCGCCGCGCTTCTATCGCCCATAAGAAATACATGGCCCTATCTCCGCAATGTTATTTTCTTAACGTGGAACGCTCTATAGTTCTTGTAGAACCCATATCCGGTTTGTTATTCTATTTCTTATTAGGAAAAAGTATAAATAAGATCAGCAATGCCATTATAGTATATTTTACTTAAGCGATTACAACAAACGCCAATCATGGTAAAGTTTCGTTCCGCATGTTTAAAAGGATCTAGTGTATTGGCATGGGTTAAGTGGGTGAGAAAGTGGTTTGCGCAAGTGTTTCTGAATCGCAGGATACTATTTAGCAACATTTTTACGTTATTACATCATACTTGGCGTTTGCTGAATATCTAACTTTCCTTTAAGCCTTTTCGTATTTGACTAATATTGTTATAAGTTGACAATATTAGTCAAATTCTTTGAAATTCTTGTGTTTTAACTTTTGCTGACTTAACCAACAACAACTTTAAACGAAGGGAATTAACGATTTTTCCAGGACACTCTTTGATACAGGTATCTACAACTGCTTTTGATAAATTTGTTAATAACAATATATAATATAACAAAACATGCAAAAGATTGCACGCCATTTTTAAGTACAAAAGTACTGCGATTTTAAATTGTTAAGCTTTAAGTTATTTAAAATAACTCAACGCATCAACATAGTAAGTTAATTTTTTTTATTCGAAATGTTGGCATTTTTACACGAATTTAAAACAAAATGCAATGGTGTATGATCCTAAGAACCCGAGTTAGCCATTCCTTTTCAAAAATTCACACTATTTCAAAAACTGAATTCATATCTTCAAATTTATAAAAGTGGCAATATCTCCCGTTCTAATCAACGAAAATTGATGTTTTTTTTATTTTTGGGTATCTCGTTGCATAGATTATATAAATGCATATAATTGCATTATCCGTCTATGTCGCGGCTAGCCCCCGCCTGCCGGCAGCCGGAATTGTAGGAAAGAATGTTTTGACTTGTCGGTGCCTGTTGGTGACGTGTCTTGAGGATAGTGAGAATATTATGCAGTTCGTCAGTGAAAAGCAAACGATTATTACTATGAAAATGGATGATGAAAAATTAATTATTCTAGTGCAAACTCATGAATGCTTGTTTAATTTAAGCCATAAAGATTACAGTGACAGCATTATTAAGGGGAAAATATGGAAAAAAAAATTGTGAGGAATTTTGAGTTCCAGGTAAGTCTTGTAAGATTGTACTACTCATTTCAAATTTATTAATTCTAAAAGTAATTTAACTACAAATTATATTACTAAGTACCTACATAAATTTTACTACACACTTTTAAATGAAACTACTTAATTTTAATTTATTCGCTGGCAAGATTTTTTTAAAATAGTGTGACCGATCATACTGTGATGTATCTTACTTCCCAAGGTAACGCTCCTTGTGGGGAGGAGAAAAAAGTTTTAAATGTTTCTCGTATTTCGTAAGCTGTTCTTTGAGCATTACCCCTTCTTATCTAATTGTCTCTTATGTAATTATGTAAAATATAAGTGGTTAAAATGATCTTATCAGCATATTCAGGTTTTGACTTTAGTATTCTAACGATATACCTGAAACCGTTGAGCTAATATACCGAAGGCATTCTCAACTAGCCTCCGAGCTCGAGATAAACGGTAATTGAAATTTATTTTTGCTTCGACTTTAATTTGCGATGCTGGATAAGGTCGTAATAAATAGGTTTTCCATGGGAAGGCCCCGTCGCCGACCATTACAAATGGCATTTTAGTATTGGTGTTTGGAAGAGGTCTTCCTGGTGGAATAGTCATTGTATTATTGTGGAATAGGTGACCTAAACTTGAATTTGCAAACATGCCCCCATCACTATTGTTTCCATAAGCTCCTATATCAATAGAAATACATTTATATTCTGCATCTAAAAGTGCCATAAGAACAATAGAAAATGTTTTTTTTATAATTGAAATACTGGGATCCGCTATTAGCGGGAGCTTGTATCTGGACGTTTTTACCGTCTAGGGCACCAAGGCAATTGGGAAAATTCCATATTCTCCAAAAGTCGTCACCAATTTTTATCCAATCATTTTCATTACGTAGTGGCATTTGTTCCTTCAGCATTTCACTATTTATAGCATTGCAAACTTCTTTGATTATAGACCAAACTGTTTGAATGCCCCAACATAACTAAAAGCTAATGACCGCATTATATTCCATGAAGCTAAAAACCTGAAAAACAATGACCTTTGAATTTGTAAAATTCTTATTAAGTATAATTAATAAGTAATTGTTAATATAGGTTATTAATAAAAGTTTATTTTTTAGCGAACGATTGTAAACAAAGATCGTTCAGCCTGAGAGACGAGTTTCGTAGAGCTCTGAGAACTAAGAAGACTGTCTCTGGTCACGCGGCAGCGAAAAAAAAAATGGAAATACGAAGATGAGCTAAATTTTTCAATACCATACTTTTAAGAACGAGACACAATATCCAATGTTGTATCAGAAAATGAATCTGACGAGTTAACAGTTGTAGAGGAGAATCAAAATGAAGAAGAATCTAGCAGGGAGCAAGAGTCAAGTACTCAATTAGAGACTGGAGGGAGAGCTTTCACATCCTGAAAACCGTGCTAAAACATTTAAAAGTCCATTAGCACACAAATCGAGAAGAGCGAAAGTATCTCATTCTGAAACCATTAAATCACCACCAACCGCTTTGATGAAATACGTTATAAGCAAAAATGAGCAACCCACTACCACTAATTCAATAGACGCTTTTCTGAATAGTATTAGCGAAACCATAAAAACGTTTCCTCCAATGTACCAACACGTGGCAAAGACTAAAATATTTAATATTGTATCGGATATAGGACTACAACTTTTAACTCCAGTAAGGCCTCACCAACAATCAAGTGCGTACGATCGGTATCAGCAACCAGGACCCAAAGTCTAAGTACCCAAAACCATAATTACGTTGACATGGGTGTTGCGAGTCCTCATTTGCTTCAGCAACAGTTTCCATGCATTACTTTTTATTACCAGCAACTTTCATCAGTCACGACAGACTCGAGTCTGTCGTCATGTACAAGTTCACACACTGAGATTATCGAGTAATGATACCTATACTTTTTTATAAAACTTAATTTAGAATATATAGAATATATTATGTGATACTTTTGTACTTAAACTTATTTTTTTTTTTTTTAAATAAACTTACTTCAAACCAAGTGCCAATTTTTCTTTTTCTTAATAAATGTTCGACTTTTGACAACAAATCATTGAACTGATATTTCGACATCCTAAAGTATTGATGAAATTTTACTTCATCATCTAATAATTCTTTGTATAACGTGAAAAATTCCTCTTCAGTTTTCCTTTCCTTTTAACTTTTATGTAACCATATTTTTCTTTTTCCCGTCTTCCTAGCTTTCCTTTTAGATATCTCCTTCCCTTCATCCTCTTCTTCCAGCAAAACAGCAATAACGGCTAAATCGGTAAGTGAATAATTTTTAAAGATCACGCCAAACCGCACTACTCGTATAAAAGTTGTTGAAACACTGATGGTTAGCTGTTGCATAGTGCGAAACCCACATAAACACCAACATAAAATTGACTGACATCTGATGGTCGGTTACCTGTCGCCGCGCCGTCCAGATGGATAATGAGAATCAAGCTTTAATCTGCGAATTCTTTATGTCCACACTAAGAAATACATTATTTAAGGTCAAGGGTAAAATTGATACACTCCGATTTCTGTGCACAGTAAATGTCTAAATCTTCAGAGGGACAGTCTCGTTATCTCAATAAATTTGTACGGAGATCTTTTAGTTTGGATCCAATTATAGGTATTCTTCTTCTCTTGGTGCCTATCCTCTCTGGATGTTGACAATCACGTTGGTCCATACAAATTTGTTGACAGCTGCCCTAAATAGATGTATGGTAGTCATTCCTGCCCACTGTCTGATGTTCTTCAACCACGATGTCTTTCTGCGCCCTTGAGATTTTTGCCTTCTATCTTGCCTTGTAAAATTGGTTGAATTAGTTCATACTTCTCATTGCGCATCACATGCCCTAATTATGTCATCTTTCTGATTTTCACGATACGCATAATTTCCAGATCTTTATTCATAAGTTGGATCACGGTGTTGTTTGTAACATGATGGATATAGGAAATTCTGAGCATGCGGCGGTAGGACAAGAAGGTCCAGGCTTCGACTCCATATAAAAGGATATAAAATACATAGCATCTCAAGACCCGTGTTCTTATATCAATGTTCAGATGCATATTACATAAAATCTTCCTGAGGCGATTGAAGACAGCTCTCGCCTTTTCTATACGACATCTTATTTACTGTGAGTGGTCCCATTCCTTATTTAGGCTGCATCCAAGGTATGTAATTTTGTCGATTATTTTTAAGGGTTCATTATTAGCTGTGAATTGGTGCTGTATTACGTCGTTTTTACTTACTACGAGAATTTTGGTCTTCTTACAGTTTAATTTCATGCCGTATCTGTCACAGGCTTCCACTACACGGTCTATTAATGTTTGCAGATCCTCCGCATTATCAGCAATCAAAACCGTATCGCCGCATATCTTAAATTGTTTATGATTTCACCATTGATTTTTATACCTTCTCTTAAACCATTAATAGCTTCCCTGAACAGCATTTCCGAGTAAGTATTGAACAACGTCGGCGATAAAATGCAGCCCTGACGTACTCTCCGTTTTATCGTGAATTCTTGTGAGGTTTCGTTGTCTACTCATACAGTTGCCCTTTGCTGTAAATATAAATTTTTAATTAGGCGTAAATTTTTGTCATCAATACTAGATTCTTTCAGTATCTGAAATAATTTTTGATGTTGCACCTTGCCAAATGCTTTTTCAAAATCTATAAAGCATGCGTAAACTTCGCAATTTACGTCTCGAGCTCTTAGTATCAATACTTGTATGGAAAATAGGGTCTCTCGCGTTCCCAGTCAGCTTCTAAACCCAAACTGAACACTGCTAGTGTTTTCTTCATGTTTTCTATATATGTGAGAGTGAGTAACAGAAAGAAGGATTTTGAGTGCATGGCTCATTAAGCTTATAATTCTGTAGTCAGAGCATCTGGTGGCATTTGCCTTTTTGGGATGAAGGTGGAAACTAGCCAATCTGTAGGAAATTCTGCAGTTTCATAGATTTTGTTTAGTAGACTTGTTAGGAGTTTGAGTTGGTTGTTTTCAAATAATTTCAATATTTCAGCTTGTATGTTATCAGGTCCAGGTGCTTTGTTGGTTTTTAGTCTTTTTTATTGCATATGTTACTTCACTGAGCGTTATTTCTGGTCCTGAACATCCAGAAACACTGACTTCTGTCTCTTGCTCTTTCTTGAATAATTCTTCCATGTATTGCCTCCATCTCTCAAGTATTCTCTCATTTTCGTAGAGCAGATTGTTGCGCTCTTCTAGTATTAAATTATGACTTCGTGATGCGTTTCCTCCCGTTAAGTTTTTGATCTTTTTATGTAGGTTAAGATTGTCATGCTTCTATTCCAGGGGTTCTATTTCTATGCATTGACCTTGTAGCCATGATTCTTTTGCTTCTTTAATCTTTTTCTTTATAATTAAAGAATTATCTGTTTATTTTATTTTCATGAAAACATTTTCTGATAACCATAAAGTAGGTTTTAAATTTGAATACAAACAAGTTATAACAATTCGCCTTGTGTTATTTATTTTTCAAAAATTATTTTTTAATGAAATCAAATCTGTCTTAGGCGTTATGCAAATATTTTATATTCTAAAGTACATGACGAAGCGTCTCAATGTATAAATTTTATATGAAAATTTTGTAATCTAGAATTTTGTAATTTTTAGATGACAAGTCGGAGACCCCTGTAATTGAATGGTTCCTCGACATAACGATAGCGTACCCGAAAGGTTGGCCCATAGACTTAAGCCATATCGTCTTTGGAAATCGCGATCCTTGCGAAACAATCATGTTCTACCGCCTCTACCCACAGAAGGATGTTCCTCAAGACACCGAAACTCTTACTACTTGGCTCTTCGATCGTTGGGTGGAGAAAGAAAAAATGTTAGAAAGCTATTATCGGACTGGTACCTTTACGTGCGAATTTAGTAAAAAAAGTATCGGTCCTAAAAGATTGGTGCAGCAAGATTATCTTAGGTTCGCGATAGTGCACATATTTTTTATCGCCTCAACATATCTGCACACAATGATGCTCGTGACAGTATACAATTATTGTAATTATTTAGTTTATTAGCACTCCGTCCTGGCATATTTGGTGTGTCTGGTGAGATACTATTTGTAAAGAATCAGCTTAAAGGATCTACTGGAAGTATACTGGAGTGTCATAAAACGTTTATCTTTATTGTTTAAGTCGGAAAATTAATTTTTGTTCGTTTTTAAGAGTAAACGTAGACAAATGTAAATTACATATTATATAAGTCATAATGTATAAAAAAAAGTGATTGGTGGTAAAAGTGTCAATTACGCACATTCGACTCTCTGGTACGCATATACTAGCAAAGCAGTAAAGTATAGTACAACCTAAAAATGATTTCGCAACATCACATGTAATATAAACCATATTTGATTCATGAATTATCAATCCTTTGCTATTGACAGTCCTGATTCTAGAGCGTCCTATAGATCGTTGGCATTTTCTGTATGCCTCCACCGCCATTGTTCCGATAACATATTGTCTATTGTGAACATGGCACACTCTTTTATATACAGATAGCTGTTTTATATCCGGATAGTAATTATGCTGCATAAAGCGTCCTTATAAAGTAACCTCATAGGAAGAAGTCCAGGGGTGTTAAATCGGGGTATCTTGCTGGCCATTCGATAAAACCTCTTCGTTCAAGCCATTGCCTAGGAAACCGTTCATTAAGGTATCGCCTTACGTTTATGCTATAATGCGAAGGCACGCCGCACCATCTTGTTCGAAAAACAAATCATCTTCTGAGTAACTGTTTCATTTTCGATTATATTTGTCAAAATTGGATCAACTGTGTCCTCTAATAATTCTAGATATGCTTCTTATGTTTAAATTTTGTTGCAAAAAGAATCACCGAGCGATACGATCTCCATAAATTCCTGCCCATATGTTTAATTTCAAATGACTATTGTGTACGTCTTTCGTGGAAAACTATTTTTATCAGCCCAATAACGACAATTGTGTCGATTTGCAGTACAATTTAGAAAAAAGAACATTCATCTGAAAAACAAATATTAAATAGAAAGTTTGGATTACTATTTTTTCTCAGTCACAATCTCACAAAACTGTAGTCGTTGTTCTGAATGATGTTCATTTAGTTTCTGTAGCAAATTTATCTTGTAGGGAAGAAATTTAAATGAAAACCAGATTCTTGAGCTTT
Organism: Diabrotica undecimpunctata; assembly: GCF_040954645.1. Classification (NCBI taxonomy): domain Eukaryota; kingdom Metazoa; phylum Arthropoda; class Insecta; order Coleoptera; family Chrysomelidae; genus Diabrotica; species Diabrotica undecimpunctata. The sequence goes on along the minus strand of NC_092808.1, from coordinate 107,939,659 downwards.
TTTTTATTACTTGAAATATATTGAATATTAACATAACCTACAATTTCTACTACTGCTGCTTCAATTCTAACACGTTTTTCACACTTTTTTTTTTTATCAGCTACTGATCCTGTTTCGTGAAATTTTTTAACTAGTTTTAGTATACATGAGTAGTGAAGTTGAATAAATAATTTCGCTGTTCTCTTTGCACACTTTTCAGTTTAAAAAAATATAATTTAGAAAAAATTTATTTGAGAGAGTTTACTGTATAAAATAATTCTTTAAAAAACACTTTACCACAATGATTGTCAGGTATATAGTTTATATTTACTAGTGACTGTAGTTTTAATTTCAGTGCCAATTAATCAATAAATCGATTCTGTGCAATAAAAGGGATTTTAAGGTTGTTACAAATAATTGTTATTATTTAAGATATTTTGAAAAACATAATTTAAAGAAAATGAAGAAAATTCACACAAGCTATTATCTTGAAAATTAATGGGAAAATCCCAGTAGTTGGCTGTATACCATCGTTTAAAAAAACTCAATTATCTTGAGTTGACCATTATGTGTTTGCTAAAAGGAATCCTTATATTCAATTATTCAAACGTGTTTGTTTAATATTATGGTATTCTCTTAATGACGAACCTGTTTTATAACATATCATTTACCTCCTTATTTTACATTAATATTTTCGTAAATAGTATATTCTATTAAAGTAGTAACATTGAGACTGAATGTGCCTTTTCTCTTTGTGGACAGTAAGTAGGTTCTCGAAGAATAATTACTTGCGTGTAAAATTTCCAAATTAAAGTATAGTATAAACTTGTGATATAGGTTTCGATTGTTTTATTTGAAGTATACTAAAGACAACCTTGAATTCTCCAAAGTTTGCTGTACTTAAACATAAGGGATGTTTAAAAATTTCCCCCTAGCAAAAGAATAGTAGAAAATCTGTAGATGACCATGTTGGCATGATTGTCTTAGCTAAAAATGAAAGAATTAAACTTCTCAAAAATGACCGACTAACGTCTTCTTAAATTGATGTTTTGACTAGCGGGAACAATCTTCAGTTGTGGGAATATGTAGAAGTCCTAGGAAGCCATAGGTGGCATTTTGGCCTATTCCACTGCGACCTTTTCAGATCTATTGTGGGCCTCTAGTCCTAGATAACATTCTCTAGCCTGAATCTTTTTAAAAAGTCTAATAGCTTCGAGACTGTACCTTCCATGTAGCTATTTGACGGTGGACTTTCTTCTCCTAATGCAAAAAACCGCACATTTGCCAGACTGTCACACTGACATAGAATGTACTCTACTGTTTCTTCTTCGAGGTGACAGAATCTGCACAGGTCATCTCTGATAATCCCATCAGTTTTAAGTGCATATTCAGCTTACAGTGCCCTGCTAGAAGACCTACTATGGCTTTGACTGTTTTCCTTTCTTTGCTTATTAGGTCTGCCGTAAATTTTGGCGAATGTATTGTAATGAACTGTTTCGCCTGTCTTTGTCCTGGTGAATTCCTCCACCATTCCAGAGATTTGTGAGCTACCCACTTCCTTGTAGACGTTCCTATTACTGTCTTTGCAACGCCGCAGAAGGGTTCCGGTCCAATGAATGGCATTGATGAGCTTTGTTTGGCCATTTCATCTTCTTTTTCATTGCCCTTATGACCCTCGTGTACCCAGGTTACCGTAACCTTGCTACGGTCTCCTAGTTTATTTAGGGCACACACACAATCCCATACTAGCTTAGAATTGACCTCTACAGAATTGAGTGCCTTAAGCGCTGCCTGACTATATGTGAAGATGGCAACTGAACGGAATGTTCTTTCCTGCTTTTTTATTTCTTCCACGCAGTAATGGATTGCCGTTGTTTCCTCCTGGAAAACTGCCACATCCTTAGATAGACTTACCGGGAAATGTATCCCTTGATTTGTCCCTACTATGCCGGCTCCCACATCCTCCGATGTTTTTGAGCCATCTGTGTACCAGGTAGCAGCAGCTTCTGTGAATACACGTTCATTCTAGCCTTCCCTGCCTGGTATTTTAATTGTGAACTTATTGTTAAAGCTATATCTCGTAGCTGTTGCATCGATAGGTTGCCCCATCACAATTTCCATTCCGGGTAACCACGTGTATGTTTCAGTACTTTCCACCCTTCATATTTATTATGTTATTCATGAATTATTTGAAAAATGCCACAAGGGGTTAATTGCAAACCAATTCTTAAAACCAGAAATTGAAGTTATGTATTTTAGCGAAACCTATAAACGAAAGTATAGTGTGCGTTACATATCCAAATAATTACAAAATGATATTAACAGCTAAAGATTGAATATATACAAGTAAATAAATGTTCAGAAAGATAAAAAGCATCTTGTTGTTTTGAAATTTACCTTCTGATCTACAGACTTTTTTCCATTTTTCGAGCTAGGAAGGATTATAAGCACCCTTTACATGACACACTGGCAAAGTACCAACTGTTTCATTTATCTTAATAATTTTTAATTTAAGTATTCAACTACAATAATTTGCTACTCTATAAGACTAATTTTGTTTCAAAAAGTGCAAAATATACTTAACTATTGGTGTATTTAAGCAATATTTATAACACTCATTTCCAGTTATATCCATTAAGGAATATCAATCTCGCCAAACATTCAAATATGCTAAATATGTAAAAAACTGAAAAAGGACTGATATTTTTTTAAAGTGGGTTGATAACAGTGTGATTTATAGCATAGTGTAAAAACTAAAATACCTCTGTTTACATCAGAAGGTTTTATTTGTATGATTCAATGATCAGTAGCACGTTCATATCTTTAAATTGTTATTTTCTTAATAATTTTGTTGTTCTATAAAATCTATTATACGAGCCCTAACGAGTATATGTTTGGATTATATAAGAATTGTTAAACAAATTATATTAACATTTATTGATGTGACGCATCGATTGGCGCACCTTCGAGGTAATGTAGACTCGTTTGTCGTATGTCATGACAGCAAACGGTATGATCCATCTTATTTATTTTCTCTGCTGTGTGAGTGCCTTTCTATTTGACTAGAGGACACTTTCATTGCTTGTATATACATTAACTTTCGTTCTAATATTATTGTTTTTAAAAGAACATTATGACGATGTTTTTCATCTTCCTAGCATCCCGTAACGGCCACAATATTTTGTAAACTGCATTCTTTGAATATCTAATAAATATTCAGATTTTTATAAATTAATTCAAAGGTCCACCAAATATTAATCTGCTAATGATTGTATAGTCCACTTCATAGATATACCGCCAGTTGAAATTCTATACCTTTCAAAGATAAGCATATGTATTTCCGTATTGTTCATTGTAAATCATTTACAGTCGGGATCTTCAAATAAAACTGACATGGTGCATATTAAATGTACCATATATAAAATACCGTTTGGTTTTTGTCCGGTCCTAGAGATTTTGCCGCTCTGGGCAAGATCGGCGACCCCCTCCCCTTCACTTGGTCGATCCTTGACTCCTATTGAAATGTATTTCCGTTTTTTTCTAACAAACTGATAGCTCGTGACACTACATATTAAATACTCTGCAGTGATTCGCAGAGGACCAAGATATGAGTTCCTTCGGCTAATTCTCAACGGTAAAATCGAAGGAAAGAAATGGATAGGACGGAAGAAACTCTCTTGGTTGAGGAATTTGCGGCAGTGGACAGGTTTGACAGCGGACCAATTGCTACACGTAGCGCAAGACCGAGATCAGTATAAAAATATTATAAGCATGGTAGTCGCCGACGTTCCGTAGGGATATGGCACTCTAAGAAGAAGAAGTGATTCGCTGACTACGTTGATGTGACGTAAAATATCATATATTATATTACCACAGAACAAAGAAAAGTAAAATCACGGATTTGATTTGTCAAACAGTTTGCTTCGTGAGCAACCATTTTATCGGTGTTTTGATTTTTCATGATTTCTACAAGTGCATCGTAGATTTCTTCAATCTGGTATCTGATGGGAGTAATTGCATCAGATGAAAGGTTTCAATGTTAGGCTAGAAATATGATTTCTCAGAATAGCCCAACAATGAGTAGTATGCTGAGAAAAAGTTGTAAATTTTTATCACTACTGAAAAGAAAGAAACTGCAAACTGTGTCGCTTTAGCAGTATCGTTCACGACTAAGTTGAGTGAATGGCTAGAACATGGGACAAAAAATGCTGTAGGATTCATTTGTAAAATTCTGTTTTGGACTCCCAACTTCTTCCCTATCATGTTTGTTCCATTATTATACCCTTGTCCTCTTATATCTTCCAAACCCCAGTTCATTCAGTGTCTGCAAAATAACTTCTGTGAGTCCCAAGCCAGTGGTATCCATTTCAGGCACAAATCCTAGAAAATGTTTTACAAGTTTAACACTTTGTGATCAGGAACCTAAAACGATGAAACGTACAACAATAGTCATCTGTTCTACCCCAAAAATATCAGGTGTACAATCTAAAATTATGCTGTAATACTTGGCTGATTCAGAGTTTAAACTTTTCTTTTTGATTTGGTCATGGAGGAGCTGAATAATTCTGCTTTGAATACGTTTTCCCAAGTAGTGGTGCTGCTTTTTACTACCACTAGTTCTCCTAATGTGCTCTTGTAAAACAGAATTAAATTTTCCAAAGAGCTCAACAAGCTTTAAAACATTACGGGCAGCACACGTGGATGCTAGTGATAGGCCTAGGTGACTGTCGCCCGACTGAGGAGGCGGCAGCAGACAGATGCTGATGATAGGCCTATGTCTAGGTGAATGTTATCAAACTCAAAGGGAGCTGTAGCAGCTGTATGCTCTTTAGGTTGAGCAATATTGTCAATATCAGTATGTAACAGTTTGAAAAATTTATCTAAGGAGAATTTAAGCTTTTTTGTTCCAATCTCTCTCTCTCTCTCCCTCTCTCTCTCTTACCTGTACTGACTACCAGATAGACGTTTTCTACCGTCTATGATTGTACTTACACAATTATTTTTATAATAACACTTAATCTGGAGAAATTCATAGTCAGCTTAAATCGACGGTAACCTAGCACATACGGGTACGTAAACTTCACTGTACAACAATTGATCCAAATGGATTTAAAAACTACAACGAAGTACAAGCCTAGACAATTATCTAAGATAGAAACACAGACAATACACATTAAAGGGAGGGTAGGCGGAGGGCAAAGGTAGTTCCGCTCCGGCTCAGCCACATGTCCTGCGATGAATGAGAAGGCGATGTTGCTGATTTTCGGTCGAATGAAGCTTATTGTTGTTTTACTTATTTAATTCTTGTTTTTACAGTCGTATATTGGCCGCTACTGCTCGTGGTATTGATTTTTTATAATCTTTAAAACATAATTTATTATTTCTTCAATTTTAACAATTGGCTGTCCTCTAAAAATGGTAGCACAATGGTCCGCACCTAAAAATTTGTCGCCCGGTTCTACCACCCCTGGGACGGCACTGTTTTTTTGCCTTGTAATTTATTTGTTTTTAAAAAATTAGTTTTTCTTTCAAATCTATGCTTTAGTATTATATTTATTAAATTTTAATATTAAAAATGAGAAATTTGATACAGGGATCTTCAAAAATAATATTTGGAAAAGGGGAATTTTGTATCTAGTGTGGAATATGTACCTAATGTGCAATATGCCATAATTATAATGTTAAATACGATAATATGAATAAAGTAGCAATAAAATGTTTTATTTTAAGACAAAAGTATTTAATTTCTTTTGAACTTTAGATAAAGTAGATTTAGATAAAGTTTGAAGATAAAGTACACATATACTACCTAAGTACAATAAAGGTTCTCTAATTTTTAACGTAGTAGTAAATGTCTATTAGCAAAATTAATTTTCTGTGCTTCTATCTTAAATGAAAGTATCAGTTTCACATCCCAAGTCTATTTCTTTTCCTTTTTATCTTTCAAGACTTTTCCATTTTAAAGTAAAAACAAGTAGCTTCTTTTCCCTGAGGCTCCAGTGTCCATTATCATCATCAGAAGAAATTGTCTGTACATATCCTAATTCTGAAGAGGAATCATAAATCTCTTTATTCTTTATCTGAAGTAGATGCTGGCCACTACAGGTTGGTCGATGGTGATCTGATTATTCTGCTTTACTCTTAAGGCCTCACTGTCCTGAACTCTGTGGTCTTGTTGGTGATTTTGGTTCGGATTTGTCGATTAAGTACTCCCAGATAATGTGCTCTGGAGTTTAAAAGTATATTTATTGAGGTTTCATTCTCTACCTCTTTCTCTCCTTGGCAGTAGATCGTGGAGGAGGATGGCTATATATACCGTAATGAATGAAGAAGTTTGCTGATGGAAGCCAGTGGACCATATATTGGATGGATCTCCTATCTCACAAAATTTGCATTTTGCTACATCTACCTCCAATGTTTTAGGGCCTTTTTCAGTTGACAATGGCTTGTAAATATTTCTGTTACAATACGCAGCCATTTATGTTTAAATGAAGGCAATATTAAATTCAACTTTAGTAGCCAAACATGAAAGAAATAGACTCATCACTAGTTAGTCTAGGTTAGAGGCGGCCGAATCGATTATTACTCGTTCCGGACGAGGAACGGAAAGTGACCAATCAATACTTACAATAATCAACAGATCAATTTACTAGATCAGTACTCCAGCTTGAACTTCCGGAACGTTGGCCTACGATCACTACTCAAAGGCCCGGTTTGGAGTTTACACCAGATCAGTACTCTGGTAGAACTCGATTCTCTGTCAATATGTAAGCTTTTGATACCTATGCCGGTGTTTCCTCTCCTGCGCGCATCGAATGGTAGTGGTTGGTCTCGGTGGGAGTAAGTGCGCTCATAGCGGTGGCAAGCCGGCGGCGGCCAGAGCTGGCAATGTCAACGTTACAGCATTTATCATTAAATCGAATTTTTTTTTTCGTTATTACAACTAGAAATGCACAGAACCATTTTACAAATATTAAGTTAAACAATACTAAGTTTGCACTAAGCGTCGACTGCTATTGTGTACGTTTCTATGTTCCTCAAGCCAGTCTTTTATTGTGTTGGAATTGCGATGAGATTTACCATTTCATTTTAACAGCATTTATTGCTACTATTCTGCCTTTTCGATATTACCAATGAATGGATTTTTACAGATCTCTTTATTAGTTTAACAATATCTTTTATCATTAATTTTTAAAAATTGAATTTTTATACTTTATGTAGTCTTCATGGAAATCACCAGATTTAGTAGGAATCTATTTTTTTCTAAAATTCTCAGTGCCCTTGAATCGCCGCTGTAGTCTATATTGCTTCAGATTTTCATTCTCCAGGGTATTGTAGAGAAAAAGTTTTAATATTCAAATAGTCGTTAGTGATGTTTTTGTGTATAAGGAAAGTGAATTAGACATTTTTTTTTAAATTTTTATATCTAATGCCTGATTGAACTTGTATTTGTTAGAAGTGTATTAGTTCTGCAAATTTTTACAAGCATATATCGTTGTCTTCCTCTCTAAACTATTCCTCCCGTATCACCACTAAAGGTCTCTCTTTATTTTTTCTGATTTCATTCTAAAATACCTATATTCTAAAAAATAAATAAGTACGATAAATAACAGTATGTCAAAATTGTAATTTCTCGTTGTCGTTTTCGTCGGTAGCATTGTACGTCCTTTTCGTAGAATTTATATTAAAAACACGATGAGAAAAAACCGCTAACTTTTATTCCAATACGCTTTATTAATTAATAAATTCAAATAAATGACTTGTTTAATATCCGTACAGGTAAACTCACAATACTTATTTATTAACAAATTTGCTATACATAATTATATTGTATAGTTTATGGAAAAAAACGATTAATTTTATGGTAGGCATAAAATATGTGTACGGTATTTGAACCGGAGAATAAATGTGCATATATTTTGTAATGATTCTATATCGCCCGAACATATAGTTATGGCTCACGTTTGTATTTACTAAATCGATGTCAATACGATGACTAACTGTTGTGTCGACTGTTGTGTTTCAACAAAAAATGCTTAAACTGTAACGACATGATTAAATAAGTGATACAATAATTTTGTTTTATTTTTATTTATGTTCATCCTAAATATTTAAAAGTTTCACGTTATCTCTTGCACGTCATCCAATTTCATGTCATTTTTGCAAAGCGGTGCTATAATGTCAGGATAGTACATATTTTATGAAACTATGAAAAAATAAAAATGTAAGATTATTATTGTTAATTCTTTTTTGTTAATAAGGTACATAGTGAAAAATGGCAACAACAAAAGTAATAAATTTTATTGAAGACTTATCAAACTTAAATACAAACTAATTTGCTATACTATTTGCTATATTGAGACTTAAAAATGACGTTTGTTGTTAATAATTCTTCTTCCTACTTTATAAATAGGCACAATGCCTGTTTTACTTCAGTTTTTAGCCTCAATCGACGATGTCTGACCATCTTTTCCTCGGTCGTCCCAATGATCTTCTTCCATTTGGCGATTTGTCTCTTGCTATTCGTACTATTCTATTTTCTGTCATTCTTTCGATGTGTTGATTCCATTCCACTTTTCTTCTTTTGGTCCACGCATTTATTTCATACATACCACATCTCGCTCGTATTTCCTCAATTCTTACTCTGTCTCTTAGAGTTTGGTTTGTTATTTTTCGTAAGACTTTCATTTCTGTTGTTTCCAGTAGTCTTTGTGTTTCACCGTATCTGCTCTTGTTTCCGCTGTGTACGTCATTGTCAGTCTTATTGTTGATTTATATATCCTGGTTTTCGTTTCCGTTGTGAGGTATTTGTTTCTCCAGGTTTTGTTGTTGAGACATCCTGCTGCTCTGTTTGCCATGTTCACTTGTTTTTGTACTTCTGCTACTTTTCCGTAGCTTGACAGTTTTATTCCCAAGTATTCAGTTTCCATCACTTGTTCTATTATTTCGTTATTTACGACTAGTTTACATCGTCTCGGTTCCGCTGATATCACCATCGTTTTAGTTTTCTCTGTTGAGATCTCCATGTTGTATATGAGCGCCGTATCTTCGAATTCTTTAATTAATCTTTGTAGGTCATCTTCATTTTCGGCTGTTATTATGGCTTCGTTGGCGTAGCATATTATCCTTATTTCCTTTTCTCCCATTCTATATCCTCTTCTTTTTTTAACTTTCTTTATTCCAGTGATATTCCCTTTTATTCTTCAAATCTATCAGACACATATATGCTGGTTTTGTTGTATTCCAGCGACTTTTCTTTTATTTGTCTTATTACAAAAACTGCATCCGTGCATGATCTTTCTGTCCGAAATCCTTGCTGTTCCTCTTACAGAGATATTCGTTCGTTTATTTTTGTCGCTATTATTCTTGTTGTCAATTTGAGTGTTGTATTTAATAGATTTATTGCTCGATAATTATTGGGGTCTTTCTTATCTCCTTTTTTGAAGAACATTACCATGATCGCTCTCCTCCATTCATCTGGTATTCTGTTCGTGGTGATTATTTTATTAATAAGAAGTTGGAGTTGTTGTACAAGATGATCACCTCCATATTTTAAGAGTTCATTTGGTATTTGATCTTCTCCTGGCGACTTTCCGTTTTTTAATTTGTTTATTCCTTCTTTCACATCGTTTTGGGAGATTTCAGTCTTTTCCTCAGTTATTATATTTGGCGTTTCTGGTAAAGGTTCTTCGTTTTGTTTTTTAAACATTTCTGTCAGAAAGGCCACCCATGTATCCTCTTGTATGTGTTCTATTTCAACTAGTTCTTTCATTTCGCTTCTTTGTTGTCTTATGAAGCGCCATACTTGTTTCTGTTGTCCATAGAAATCCATCTCTTGTTAACAATTCGTCCAAATTTAATCAACGGCGTTTTTTAATTTTTGGAAGCTAAAGGTTAAAATAATACGCGAATTCAAGCAGTGTATGGAAACGCATGTTTTACTTATCCAACTGCCAATGAATGGTTCGAAAATTTAAGAGTGGGAGTGAGGAATAATAATCCGCGATCAGGTGTATTGAGTATAAGAATGTGCCATGTGAGAAAGGCTTGACTGGAGAAAATAGTCGAATTTCAATCAGAGCAATTTCAGAAAATGCTGTGAGTATAGAATCTCCATAATATCGTACACAAAATGTATGGGTTTATATTTGGAACATCTTATGGAATACAAGCAAAACGATGTCTTTCTTTCATCAATAATTGCTGGCGACGAATTTTGGTGTCGGAACCATCGAGTAAGCTGTCATAGTTGCAATGGAAAAACGCAAATTCTCCACCACCAAAAAAATTTAAAGTTCAACCTTTTGCAGTCAAGGTCATGTTAACAGTTTTTTTTTGGCCATGAAGGACTCTTGCTTATAGAGTTTACAGAACCTAGAGCTCATATCAACGCAAACCTGTATAATGAATCTGAACAAACAGCATCAAGCGATAAGACGAAAATGTCCAAGGGAGCTCTCACATGGTGTTATTCTTCTGCACAACAATGCTCGTCCTCACGTTGCCAAGTAGTGAAAGAAAATTTACAACGAAAAAAATTGAAGATATTAAAGCATCCACCCTATAGTCCTGATTTATCGCAATGCGATTTTTACATCTTTGGACCACCGAAAATTGCGTTAAAATATAATGGTTTTCAGTCGGGTGAAGAAGTACAAAATGTCGTAAAGAAATTCGAGTAACACCCATAGGAATTCTTTAAGTAGGGTATACATCGGTTGGTAAAACAAAGGGATATGTGCCTTAATTGTAGTGGTAATTATTTGTAGATATTTTTACCAGTACATTTTTTCTGGATCAAAGATGAGTTTTCATTGAACAAGCCTCGTAATATTCATAATTACTAAGGTTGTTGGATTTCACAAAGCTGACTCCTAACTGGAACATACAGCTTCGGTGAAAACGCGCCATGTAGTCTTGTTTTGCGCTCAGACCTTCACCTCGTTCCAAGACTTTCGTTGACCTCTCGTCCACAATTGATTAGCTTCAAGTTTGTTTTGGGCGTCCTCGTTTTCTTTTTCCTTGAGGATTAAATTCTAGGACAGTCTTTGCAATACAGGAGCCTAGTTTTACGAAGTTGGTGGCCGAGTCAGCCCCACTTTCTAGACTTTTATTTCACCTTCACTGTTAATCTCTTGGTGTGTCACGATGCATTTCGCCTCGTTGTATAGTGACTTTATAATAGAGCTTATTTTTTGCGGGATATTTTTTAGCTCCAGAATTTTCCACTTGATTGGCTCGAAATTCAACTTTGTAAATCTTTTCAGTATGATAATCGTAAGAATTTTATTTATAACGATAAGCAAGGTTATTGCTCTCCAGTTTCTGCACAGTGTGAGGTCGCCCTTTGTCATTCTCAACATTTTTTTGCTATACATTATGTATCATCACCTTTTGTTATGATTTGTGTTTTACCAGCACCGTAGTTTATATCTGGGAAAAATTAATCCTTTTTACTTTTACTATTTTTAAGTTTTATAGTTTTTATTCTCAAATCTTAGTATCTAGTAATTACGATTTTATCTATCATTATTAAAAATCGAAATTACTCTTATTTAATGGTTTGAATATCATGTGGTGCTAAGTTAATTTGTTTTATATTAATATTAAATTCGTAAATACTAAACAAAAATTGATCTTAAGAGCGTAGGCGCAAAATTCCGGCCCATGCTTTTTAAATGCATTCATTTTTTTTTTTTCGAATCCTGAGAAAACTAATAAATATTTTTGAAAAATTTAAACACAGAATAAAAGATTACATTACCGAGGCCGAAAGTCCCTGAAAACTTATGTTTATTTTAGTAAGTTACAGGGGTGAAAAAGAAGAGAAAATTAAGTGTAATTTTTAATTTCAAATATCTCATTCAAAAGAAACTTTTTGTTTATTCTAAGGGACTTTCGGCCTTCGGTAATAATGTAATCTTTTATTCTGCGTTTAAATTTTTTAAAAATATTTATTTGTTTTCCCAGGATTCGAAAAAAATAAATGCATTTAAACAGCATTGGCCCGCAATTCTGCGCCTACACTCTTAATTATTGACCTTAATTTTTTTATCGCTAGTATGATTTTCAGTTGTATAAAATCATAAAGTACACTCTAGTATAATAGCTGCAGTTAAATAAATAAACCAACAACGTATTTTAAATTAACATAAATCAAGTTGGCCAACGCTATGTGACTTATTTGTTAGGTGTTAAATTATTAACAATAAGTTAGGTTTTTTAAGTGTGAATGAACATGGAGCGTTCCATAGAGCTAGAAGACAAGGTCGTAAAATATCGGTTTCGAGTTAATCAGATTTCTAGCAGAAGTTCGAACTGTAGAGATGTCTGCATGACCAAACAAGAGAAAGCAACTTGAAAGAGTATAAGGGTACGTTCATTACGGAGACCATGGCATGGTATCCTCGCCTAGAGCATATCACTGACAGTGAACGCTCGCATTTAAAGTAATGCATTTATTTTACGTGGCGATGATAATATAATACCATCCTATGGTCCGATCGAGGGTCGGCGCCTCGTTATGAACGCACACTAAGGCCATCAATTGCACGTCTGGGTACTCCCTCTCCAGAGAGCTTATGTGTTACTAGCTTTCGATTTGCTAGAGCTTGTACAACTGGACTATTCATGAATGTATACAAAATTGGTTTTCTGATGAAACGAGAGTGAGACTAAAGGTGGGTACACATATGCGAGCCAAACGGTATACGTACCGTACGCGTACAGATCCTTGAAAAATATTCTACATCGTACTGATCGCATACTTATCTCGATCCATGGAAAGCGACAAACCAACAACGAACACACATGTGCGAAATGATTCATTTTATTTATAATTTGGGTACTGATTTATGTTTCTGTTTTTGCTTGTTTAACAAAAATAAAAATATGTACAATAATCAGTTTACTGTTTTCTCACGTCTCTCTAGGAAGGAACACGTCATTCACACAATGTCGATTTGATGACACAATAAAAATGTTCGCTGCGTCTAGTAAGCGCCGTCCAAACTGAAAGACGAGCTTCCTTTGAAGTCGTGGAATAAACCGCAACAATTTGGTTCGCGACGAGTCACGATGAAACAGTACGCAAGCGGTTTTTTCTGCCGTACACATTAACGAATATAGCGTTCACAAGCGGTTCGCGAACAGTTCTGCTCGCATGTGTACCCGCCTTTAAAGTTACCAGATGTTTGGAAAACACGCTCAATGTTGATAATTATTTGCAGAATGTCAATGAACATACATTTTTATATGGAAAGTGTTGTAGAACAGCGTGTTATCGCTTTTGTTTTATTTATCGGCGACAACTTTCTATTTAAACAAAATATCGTTCGACCACACATACGTTTGTTAAATTAATATTCAGATTATGGAGTCATCGTATATCGATATTTGTAATAAACGTTAATTAAACTGGTTTTTGTTACAATGCATACGTTATAATTGTACTAATAAAGATTTTTTTTCTGAGAATTCTGTCACTATATGTGATGCGTTAATTTAGAGTGTTACCTTTGTACCCCTTTACAATCTGGTTATTTCCTCTTATACTCCTCTATATTATTATGAGTTTTTGTGATACATGAGTTCCATATTTATGAACGAAGCCATCATCATCAACCTGTATGCGTTCACTGCTGGACATAGGTCTCCCTCAGCTCTTTCCATCTGTCTCTGTCTTGTGTGGCTTATATTCCGTTATTTCTAACACGCTTCAGGTCGTCAGTCGATCTAGTTAATAGGCGTCCTCTGCTCCGTATTGCTTCTTGCCTTGGTCTCCACTTTAAAATACGTTTTGTCTAATAATCTGGCTACGTGTCCTGCCCAATTCCATTTTAACGACGCGATTTTTTCGATAGCGTCTGTTCTTTTTGTTCTACGACGTATTTCTTCGTTTGGGATTAGGTGTCTCAGAGAGACACCCAACATCTGGCGCTCCATAGCCATCTGAGTCAAACGAATCTTATTAACTACCTTTTTTGTGAGTGTTAATAATGTTTCCGCTTCATAAGTGAGCACAGGTAACACACATTGGTCAAAGATTTTCCTTTTGAGGCATATGAGTAGATCCGATTTAAATACATAGTTTAATTTACCAAACGCTGCCCAGGCTAATCCTATGCGACGTGAGAGCACACATGTCTGGTTATCTCTGCCCAACCGAATTTCATGTCCTAGGTACTTATACGATATATTCTGCACAATATCCCTTCCATCAACAGCAATATTTCGATTTAGCACCAGATTAGTCATTATTTGCGTCTTGTTCATATTAATCTTTAGTCGTGATATAATTTTTCAAACATTATTGCATCATCCATACGATCGGCTATAAGGACGATGTCATCTGCAAATCTTAAATGAGTGAGCTTCTCTCCATTTATGTTGATACCATGTTCGTTCAGATGTGCCTTCTTACAAGTATGTTCTAAAAGCGTCGTGAATAGCTTTGGAGAGACTGTCTCCTTGCCGTACTCCTTGCTGTATACAGAATTTATTTGTTTCTTGTTCAGATAGTCTTGCACTACCTGTGTCATTTTGGTAGATATATTTGATTATGTTAATGTAACGATGGTATATTCGGCATTCTGTTAATGCTTTTAAAATTTTCTGATGGCTTATGGTATCGAATGCTTTTCCGTAGTCGACAAATATCAGTACCAATGGTTTGTTGTATTCTGCAGACTTCTCTATCAGGTTCTTTATCACTAGTAAGTGGTCGTTAGTGCTGTATCCCGATCTAAATCCAGCTTGTTCTCTAGGCTGATAGAAGTCTAATTTAGCGAAAGCCATATTTGTTGCTAAAGTAATTAAAAATAATATTTTACAAATTCATTGTACCGTCATAAATAAACTGAAAATTTCAATAAAAAAGAATGACAAACTACCGCACAGCGCTACAACTAAACAGGATAAAACAAGAACACCTAGTGTCTACAGTCAATGTGTTAGGAAAAAGTAAATTATACGTAGCACTGACATTCAGAACAAGTAATTATAAAATTCTGTCTTATTTGGAGGGCGTTAGTTAGATTTTTGAAAATATTTAGAGAAGCAGGAAGATTTAATGCCCATCAGAAAAATAATCCTAAAAGCTAAAAGTAAATTAAAATATTAATGGGTTGTTCAATAGCTCAGTGGTCTCGCACCACTGCTGGATTTTGAGAATGAAATGATCTAGTTTGTTAAAGTCACATTCTGGCTAAAAATGTTTAATCGTCATAATATAAAATCCAAACTGGATCAGCGGCCATAGTTAAAAACTTACGAATAAATCGAGTTGGCCGATAGATTATATTTGACAATGACGTCAGAGTTAAAGTTGACATCTTGATGTAAAAGAAAAACATAATATGATGGATACAATTATCCAAAACCGATTCACAAGATTCATAAATGGAATAAAAATACAAAATTTATTTAAAAATATTTTCGTTTAACCAGCTTTCTTTCATTAATCTTCGTTGCTATTTTTGTGCAGAGGAATGATGTCCATTACTTTTTATATATGTCCAACGCATACTAATTTATCTAAGGTTCGTTGTTTGTTAACGTCTTCTTTACTTTATTTATGTAAAGTGTAAAATGAAGTGATATTCGAAGATTTGAACTGATAGTAATACCCCTTGTACTGAACATAAACCTATTCCAAAGTGTTTCATATAAAATTCAAATATTTTATACCCTATATTATACATCATAATATTTTAAATCAAAAATAACTGACTGTGCTCCGTACTTTCAATATTTATATTGCAATTGCTGTCACTGTAGAAATAAATGTACCGTGCTCGAGTAGCTAAGTAGCGGAGGAGGCAAACATCAAACATTACTTAGAGACCAGTTCCAATCGTGTTAAAAAAAGGATATCGGTATATATACCAAGAAATTTCAAATTTTTCGTTCAATATTATATTTATTGATGAAAAATCAGTGTTTCTCAATACCCCAAAAAAATATAAAAAACGTAATTTACTCGTGTATGGAGAAGATTTTAAATATTCTATATTAATTTGCTACTGCTACTGTTTTAACATTAAATTAAACAAATAAAGAACACGATTGTTTCTACGAGGATATGTCGACAACAAAATCTATGGTCGTCTTCATGAAAGAGCACATGCTGAAGATTACCCAACTTTTGAGATTGATAACGCCAATCATACATGTGAAATGCAGTTTTTGGATTCCCCATGCCTTTTTTTTTTCATCATTTTCATCGTATGTTTTGCCTTGCAATGTATAGAAGGCACAGATTTAAGCAAAAATCTGAACTTTGGTTTCGTCAACCAAGAAATCTTCGCATTTCTACTTTGTGGTTTTATTCCCAGATGTCGCTGTAGCTTCTTTATCAAATTATTTTAATATTGCTTCTTTTGACGGAAACGATTTGAGTTCACTTTTAGAGCTTCTATACCAGTTGCTCTGATGAATCCTGGTATGATGAAATACGTATAAGTGAATATACAGAGGCACTATACGTCAAATCTAATCTTAACTGTCTTTTCTTTTATTTGTATTTACTCTTTGTGAGTACAATAAACCAGTTCACCAAATATTCTTGCTTAGATGAGTAGAGATGTTGTGGAATGCAATGTTTAGATTCCCCATGTTTTTCTTTTCATCTTTTTCATGGTCTGTTTCGCCATGCAATTTATAGAAGGCATAGATTTAAGCAAACATCCGAAGTTTCATTTTGTCAATCAAGAAATCTTCGGATTTCTACTTTGTGGCTTTATTTCCTTTTACTTTTTGTTTTAGATAAAGTTGTAATTTCACGACAATAACCCCACCTACTAAAACGAGTGAGAGTAACTGAATCATTTAGGGCCGGTTGTTCGAACGCTAAACAAAACTTGATTGTAATCAAATATTTAATTACAAGCAAATACGTCACAGCAGCTGTCAAAATTATTAAAAATTGCTTATTATTATTATTGATTTGTAAATAAAAACATGAAATTAACATCAAAAAGAGTTTAATTATGGTTTTAAATTAAAACGCAAAATAATAAAATTGAATAAAATAAATCAGTCAACATAACCTCAAAATGTGACGTATTTGATTTTAATTATATATTTGATTACAATCAAGTTTTGATTAGCGTTCGAACAACCAGCGCTAAGTGTTGAAAATTGTATTTTTTGTATATTAATTGATTGTACTTCCATTCTGTGTAAAACAAAAAGTAAGACCTTTTAAAAGGTTCAGCTAATTATTTGGAAGACCAAAGACCAGTATTTAATTGTCATTATTCGATTTAATCACTATTTTTGTTATATTTGAAAGAATTTATCACTATATTCCATCATTAATGGTACCTAAATATACAATTTATAACGGCCTTTAACATTTCCTATTATATACCCAATACCATCTTAGTTACCTATTTAAAATAATAAATTTTATAATATAATTTTTAATTATATAAGTTTTTTGTTGAAAAGCAACACAATATATCTATTTAATAAATACTTGTACCTAATTAGATCTAGCACAAATTGTAATAATTGATCGTAATTGTATAAATGTGATTAAATATTAATGTTAGTTAGTTAAAAGAAAAATTACATGTACAATGATTTCCTGATAATTTCGGTTGAATCTGAAATAACAATAATTTTATAAATATCTAGATAATAGTTTTTATTTATTAGATATTATCGTTATTAATAGATATTTTCCTTGATTTTTTTGTGGTAAAAATTATTTTTCACATTTGGTGTAGTGTATCTATTGACAATTGAACGAGTTAAATAACACGAATTTGCTACACCGTCAACTTTTGGCACACCCAGTATTGTCGACATGTTTTTTTTTAGTGAATATATAGACTGTTTTCAGGTCATGTAGACTTTAGCTACGTGTGTTACAGTTTTCATTTTTGTTTTATCGATCTCTAATATTTTTCAATTCTTTATTTTTTGTCTCTAACGTCTTGCATAGTCATTTATCACCATCATTTATGTTTATCCCTTTTCTTTTTTTCATTTAGTATTTTTAATGCTTTTGGTTTAATTATTCTTGACTCTTCTATTCGCTCTGTATCTCCTAGCAACAGAAGTCGCCTTGTATAGATTGTAAACTATTCATTGGTACGTATCTTCTATGCATATTTATCTTTGTGTCTTTATTCCACTATAAACTCTTTTCCGATATCTCATTTATATTGATTTTTTAGATATATTGGTTGTTTAGATTTTGTTGTTTGTTTGGGTTTATATGACTGCGGACACTAAATCCATTCGCCAAGGTTGTTTAGATATATCGGTATATTGGTTTTAAATACCTTACTTCTTAGTCTGCCACCCACGCTAATTTATTCGTGTTTAATTTCATAGGTTTGATTATCTCGACCTATTCTAAGTTCGTGGCACAAATATATTACATATTCGAATAATATATCGTTTATAAAATAGATATGTTCCTAGCGACAAAAATTTGTTATATACTTGGTCGTCCAAGTTTAAAATTCTTTTTACAACTACCTCGGTTGACGTACAGAGTGTACAAAACAACTTTGGGGTTTCTCTGAAACTGTCTGAAATAAGCAGGAAATCGTCAGCAAAACGTAATTCATTTAACCCATTATGACCTAGTGTTACTTTTATGGAAGGCTTGCGGAAGTATTTAGTCGGCTTTATATGAAGTTTCAGTTTGGCTACAATCACGTAGATGACTCGCATAGATGTAAGGCTCGTTTCAAAACAAACATAAAAAAGCCTTCCGTGCAAAGCCAGACGTACCCAGACTGATAGTTGTTTTAGTTAGTGAGTAACTGCAGTCTGAACTAAATATAATTTAGCAAGTATCATGGAGCATAACATTCGTTTCGAGTAAGTGCTACAAAGACCTTATTTTTACGCATGATATTTTTATAAGAATATTGTTAAATAGTGTTTTTTTGTTATTTGTGAAAATAGTTAATTACTTTGTGTATATTTGATAAAATCAGCTTTGAATTGTAGATTTACATAATGTAACGCTAGGCTATACTCCATTCGCTTAGCTCGGGCATATTTTGACAGATTAATTATCGGAAACCTACAACACAACAATTCCTACTTCTCAGTATTAATAGCTGAAATATCCTACTATTGCAGACTTCTTTCTTAAAAAAAATAAGAATTATTCTAAATAGTGGAAGTGTATACTAAACCCATCAAATTTTGGGTAGTATATATTTAAAAAATATATTTTAGTTGTTATAATTTAACATAACTATTTATTATATGGTGCAGATAAATAAATATTGATTGTCGGTAATTCGCAAAGTTCTATTTTATTTACTATTTAGTTTGTTTACTATTAATATTGGCTATGAGTACGTGTGCTTGGTTGTACAATAATTTCCAGCCACTTTTAGTCTGTCAAAAAGTAACTAACTTCGCAAAAAAATAATTACTAAATTCACTATACAGTTCAGACTGGGAATAGCGAACCGAGTATATCTAGAATACGTGTCGGTTTGAACATTGAAAAAAGTGTTAATACTCTTTTATTTCTTTATTTCGTTTTCCAATAGGAAGACGATCAGTAGCAAGACCAGACGAAAACGATGGAACGACAACTTACTGGAGGCACATTGAAAAAAGACAGAGCCATGTCTACATAAAAAGAAGAAAAAGAAGAAGATTTCTTTCTAGACAAGGCTTACCTGTACAAGAAGCAACGTAATTAGCATATATAGATGTCGCGGATGAAATCTTCATTCAGCCTCCGGATTATTATGTATATGTGTATTAATGGATGAGGATTCTGGAAATAAGGATGAGGGAGGCTCTTTAGGCAATCTAACTGGTCTACAATCAATATCAATCTAACTTCTGTCTAAAGTGGAAATTAGATTTAAAAAATATACAGATGGTGATGATGACAAAGCTCCTTCAAAAGATACAACCGAACAAAATACAGACGTAGAAATTATAGAAAATGAGAATTTCAAAAAGCAGGAAGAGAGGGTTGATATTAAAAAAAAATTAAGCTTAACAGTAAAATCAACTGGAACAAGAAGTGCGAATTAATTCCCGCACATCCACGACCTTTTCCCGTTCAAAGTTCTATAAGTCCTATAAAAAAGATATCGATTATCCTGTTTCTCTGTTAAAAAAAAATGTTCGATGATAATATTATCCAGATGTTAGTAGCAGAAACAAGAAGCCTGACTTTGGGGTGTAAGAGTGTGACACCCAGCCTGACATGCGAAATGAAGCAGTTTATGATGCCATGAGACGGGAAAGATTCGCTCATATATGCGGTTTATACAATGCGCAGATAACTCCAAAGAAGATGTTAATGACAAACTCTTAAAACTCCGACCGCTTGCAAATATGGTAAAAGATAATTTTTATAACTATTTTGTTCCCGTTGAGCACAATGATTCGAATTAGATTTGGTTTCAAGATGTAAGAGCTAAGATAAACAAAAAAATATACACACTACAATTGAGGAAACCTTTGGAAAACCTACCACTCCGCTGATAAAAATGTTGGAGCAGATACCACATAAAAAATATCCTTATCATATCTACGTGGATAATCTTTTCACTAATATAAACGTATTCAACTTTTTGAAATTAAAAGGATATAATATTACGGGAAATTTTAGGGATGACATAATTAAGACTTTCCCCTACCGTGTTTAGACGGTATTTTGTTTTCGTGTGTTGTTAATGTTTCTGGGCTTCGTGAATTTGTTTGTACATTGTTACATTAAGAGGTAAGAGATGCATATTTTTTACAACTTTCCAACTTCGGGGAAACAGGACTGTATTGTAGTATGTATCTGAATTTTCTGAATGCCTCCTATCTTCAAGTGTATATGCGATATTAGTCGAAATATAAAAATTTAAATTGGGTGAGTATAAACGTAGGCGGTCCGAGAAGTACGTAGCCTCGCCGCTCGATGATGCCACTATCTTAAGAGAAATCTACTATCGTGTAATACAGTCTCGTAAACGGCTATTGTCAAAATTTCAGCCAAATTGGACTGGTAGTTTTGTTTCCACCGCGTGTGAAGGCGGGCGTGTCCGCGGATTTTAGAAAAATGGAAAAAGAGCAATATCGGTTGGTGATTCAATTCTTGTTTTTGCAAGAGGAATTACGCAGCGAAATCAAAGAGCGTTTAGATGCTGTGTACAGTGACCTCTTTCTTTAGCAATCCTCAAAAATTGGTTTAACGAGTTTCAACGTGGTTGCATGTCGGTTTTTGATGAGCCACGCCCAGTTGCCTCGAAATCGGCTACCACGGAGGATAACGTGATAGAAATCCAAGATCTCATTGACAGATCGCCGACTGAAGGTATGCGAGATAATTGAGGCAGTGGACATCTCAAAAGACCGAGTATGTCATATCCTGGTTGAAATTTTGGTCATGAGAAAACATGATTGCCACGTCTAGTCACTCCGGACAACAAGCTTAACCCTGAGATTACTTCAGATCAGTGTTTGACGCTATTTAAGCGTAATCCGAGGGAGTTTCTACGTCTTTTCGTAACCATTGACGAAACACGAATCCATTGTACACACCAGGGACCAAGAAACAGTCGAAGCAGTGGCGGTACACTGCGAACGTGCTCCGAAGGAGGCGAAAACTATCCTATCGGCCGGAAAGGTGATGACCACCATTTTCTGGGATTCACAAGGGGTAATCTACGTTGACTACCTGGAGAAGGACAAAACGGGTACAAAACTGTTGCCCCATCCACCATATTCTCTAGATTTGGTAAAAATTTAAGTCGAAATAGGAGGTCATCGCCACCACGGAAGCAGTGGCGCACCTAGAATTTTCCTGTGGGGGGGTTTTGGTTGGCTACCGAAATTTTTTTATGCTACCTCCACCATTTTAAGTACTTAAATTTGTGAGCTGTTGGAATAGTGCCCTGGTGG
The DNA here is from genome assembly GCF_040954645.1 of Diabrotica undecimpunctata. Classification (NCBI taxonomy): domain Eukaryota; kingdom Metazoa; phylum Arthropoda; class Insecta; order Coleoptera; family Chrysomelidae; genus Diabrotica; species Diabrotica undecimpunctata. Next base: position 107,917,789 of record NC_092808.1, on the reverse strand, counting down.
GGTTTAACCTCCAAAACCCCCCCTGGGTGCGCCACTGCACGGAAGCTTACTTTGCAGACCTCGAGAAAACGTATTTGTCAGAGGGGTTAAAGAAGTTAGAGCATCGCTGGGTCAAGTGTATGAAAAAGCAAAAAGTAGACTATGTTGAGAAATAAATCGCCACTTTTCCAAAATTTTCGTTTTTCTTTTGTAGGCTAAGTACTTATCGGACCGCCCAAGTAGAGTGTGAGAAACATATTTTTACATGTTTTTTTTTACTTAAATTACGACTTTAAGAATAATAGTGGGCCAGACATATAGGGAATAGAGTAAGGAACGAAGGAAACACAAAAACAAGCGGAATGGACCACATAATCGTATGTAGGGGACAATAATATTGTCTCTATATGAGCATACAAGAAATGGATAGAAATTGATTGGTGCAAGTAGTTTGCTGATCAGCTGTCGACCATTAGGAAGAACTTCCAAAAGAAGAAAAGGAACGTGGCACTCTACATCGCAGGAAGACATGCTCAAAAAATGAACATTCGTACCCTAGATCTAAATAAAGAAGAAGAAGCGGATGTTTTAGCCTACGTAAACTCATTCTGAAAAGAAATTACCATGTAAAACTGTGAAAAGGTCACACATTTTATATGATTATTTCCATTTCACAAAAAATTATTTCTAGAAGGACCAATATTTTATTTATTGATTTAATTGACAATAGATAGGCTATACACATATTGTTGGCTGTGTACACATATTATATATTACATTGATTTAATTATTAATATATTTATTATCCACATATTGTATTACTGTAATTCTACTTCAACTATGCAAAGTTGGTCAGGCGATACCTCTCGATTTGTCTTAAAATTTACAGACCTAATCTATACTACATATAAAATATAATGCTTCACCAAATTTTAACCTTCAAGGTCCATAATAGCGGTCTATATGGGTAATTCAATTTTATCCTGTATTTTTTCACTTTTTCTTGTGTAGCGGGCTCTAGATGCTCAAAAAATATCCAAAAATACATTTTCGATGTAAAATTTTCAGCTAAACATGTTCGCGATGTTAAAATTAGCCTAACTATCAAGGCAAATTTGAAAACCCTCCTTTTTTAAATCATATCTCAAAAACTTGATCTTTTTTTCTTTCAAAATTTAGGAAAGGTTTTTAAAAATTATATTTTTTAAGGTAAAATAAGATTTGGTAACCGCCAAGAAGCTTGGAGCAGCAGGTTGAAGAGACATTTTTAAATATTCTGAATGCCAAAATATTTAATAAAAATAGGCTCAAGGTCTGGCCTATTAGTGTGTTTGTTTCAAATATAAAATATCTTGAAAAAGCACATACCAAATTGTTTCACAAAAACTTTTCACTTTCTAAGAGATAACGTTAATGAGCTCTCGAACGATAAAGACTACCGTAATTTCAGGTGACTTTGACTCACTTTCGAAGTTTGAACGTAGATTTCAGTATTCTAAATACATAAAAGTATATTTCTTAATTTATTTGTATTTGAGTCTTTAACTACTTTTTTACAAAAATTACACTAAAACACAACGAAGCGCTTACTTTATTACAAAAAAAAAATAAAAATGTGGTGTGCAAAGTCACCCGCTGGTGTCGGGTGACTTTGTCTCAAGCTACATTTTTCATTAATTCTCTGTGATTATTAGTGTTTGGACTTAAGTCACCCTACAAGATGAATAATAAATAAACATTTTATTAGTTAAAAAAATATTTATTTAAATTTCAAACAAAAAAAAACTAAAACTAAAATGAAACTCTACATAGGACCCTCGGTTTACAAAGAACATCATGTTTAAACAAAAAATCAACAATAAAACAATTTACAAGCTTGTTTTTAAATCTGGAAAGAAATATCGGATATGTCCAAGTTCCAATGGCTCTGTGAAATCAATATTACCCAGGTGGTAGGATTTTCTTACGTTGACTTCGGGCCATTGCCACAAACTTCAATTTTGCCAAGTTTTAAAGTACTTATTGGCACTCCGAATTCTATTGCAGCTTCTCTTTGAGATAGGACTCCATTTCTGATAGCTTCTAGAGCTCTTTCTACTGTGTCTGCCGTGTAATTTTCATAATTTCTACTACCAGCAACACGTTTGTAATTTGAGGGCATCTAAAAAGAAGTCGTTAGTTCTATACAGTTAACAAACTCTCCAGTTGTTACAAGGCTAAATTCAAATTAAAAATCAGCATTTACTTACTTCAATTTAAATATAGAACCAACTAATAACCAAAATCCAACATTCAACAAACTGGGCCAAAGTCACCCGAAAACCGTTAAATTCTGTACCACTTTGCAAATAACAACCGACCTTATTAGCATCTACATTTAGACTGAAATACTGACGCCAGGCGGGTAAGAATTCACAGATATCCAATGTGCAGCTATGCAATTAATCTTACTCTTAGAAGTATTATTCGTTGCCAACCAATTTTTACAGTCAAGAAATCTTACGTAAAATGGCTATATTTTAAAAATTCATTTTTTTCTTATTATAACCAGTATTACCGTGATTTATTAAAATTTTCCTAAAGTTAATATGGTACTGATGGTGAGGTATAATGAAATTTACATGATAATATATTGTACATACGCACTAGTTACTAAAATATCTTTTTCCCAAAATGAGCCAAAGTCACCCTGGCGGGCCAAAGTCACCCGAAATTACGGTACCTTAAAAGCATGAACAATCCCTAAATGCAATATTGTACTATAGAAACTTATACATTATTATGGCAATATATTAAATTGGAGATTGACTAAAATCAAGAAATGCTGTACCTACGTAGCTTAAAATTGTTATTTTAATTTAAAAATGTTATCATAGGTGCGTATATTCTATTAAGTATTCGCCTTCAATTTTATCAAGGTTTTTGAATCACATTGGTTTTCGATACAAGAAAATTAATAAGCGATCATCAATAATGGATTCCCCCCGACTTATTAACTGGAGAAACGAATACTTGGATGCTATATCTAAATTTAGAGATGAAGGAAGACTGATATTTTATCTGGATGAAACATGGTTCAACACCCACGATACTGCTCAAAAAGGTTGGGCAGACGACTCTATTAAGTGTGCACCCAATTATCCAATTAATAAAGGTTAGCGAATAATTATTCTGAACATTGGATCCAAAAATGGCTGGCTTGGAGGAGAAAGTTTTTTACTATCGGCAAAAAACCTTAAAGGTTCAAAGCTGGATTACCATGAAAATATGACGGGTAACTTGTTTAAGGAATGGTTTGAAAAGAAATTGTTGCCCAATTTGCGAACAAATTAGAAAAACCCCAGTGTAGGCTCGACGAAAAAACAAATATCGGATTTTTTGTATGAAAATGATTTGTACTTTGAAGAAATATATACCAAAAAGAAATGTTGGAAGTTCTTCACACAAAAGTATTTGAGAAACAGTTTGTTATAGATGAATTAGCCAAACGTGATGGTCATATTATATTGCGATTACCTCCTTATTACTGTGTTTTCAACCCTATTGAATTAATCTGGAGCCAACTTAAAGGAAGTTTACGGCGAAACAACAGCTGTCCCAAATTTAGTAGCCAATCGGTATCACATGTTGTAGAAGAAATAAAAAAGATTTCCCCAACACTGTGGCAAAATTGTGTTTCACATGTTATAAAAACGGAAAATCATTACAGAATATTAACTTCACATATTAAACCAATAATTAGAACATTAGATGATGACGATTCGACTGAAGATGACAGCGATAGTGACATAGAGTTATAATTTGTAATTATTTTTTTCCATCTAAACTTCAAATTTAATTTTTTTATGTTATTGTTTCTAATTTTATTATATTATCTTTTTTAATTCTGATTTTTGCTACCACTCTTTTAATCTTTTACTGTTATTAACATTATTTTCCTTAATTTCTTTAATTTGTTCATTTCTCTTATTTCATTGTACATAACATACCTACAACTACATAAATATAAATATGTATTAAATATATAATATGATGATATTTAATTTTATATTTATTATTCCAACCCTATTAAAATATTATATGTACTTGAACTTTTTTGTTAATTTTAGCGAATCCGCTCCTGGAGGGTGTGTTGTTTGTTATTATAATACTAAATCGGTAGGGTGATCCCACCATCGTCAGGCAAAATTTCTTATATCTTGATGGAACCTATATCTTCGATTTTTTTACAGATTTATAGCAAAAAACAAATATTAAATTAATATTTGCAGATTATACCAATTATTCGCAATTTTATTTCAGTAATCGTTTTGAAAACGATTTTCGGTGGAAATGGAAACGTTAAAACAAAACAAAAAATTTAATTTTTGTTGCAATTCATTGTCGTTTATATCCATGTACGAGTATAAAACGTTCAAGTGTACGACTTAGTTGTACGACTTACTTTAAAAAGAAAAAGTAAATGCACGTGTTAAGGCGGCTACAGACACAACTGCAAGCTTGTTCAGCATGCTTGTTCAATCTTTTTGTACAAGTATGCACAATTTGCTTTTGGCACCACACGTACAAGCATGCTTGATAAAAATAAAGGTAGTTTAATAAAATATGTAGAGATTACGACGATACGCTCGCTTTGACCGCTTTTGGTCTTCTGAAAAAAAGAAAATCCCGAATAAAAACAAAAAAAATAAAAAATTCTCACATAAGTTTACTAAGTGAGTTGAAAATATATTCGCGTGACTGGCACAATTATCTTAGAATGGATGAACAAATCTATTTAAACCTTTTGTCTCTGGTGTCATCTTTGATTCAAAAGCAGGATACGATCATGAGAGAAACCATAACATCACATGAATTATTAACGGCAACATTGCGATTTCTTGTGACTGGCAGGAGTTATGAAGACTTGAAGTATTCAACTATTATTTCACCACAACTCATATATTTCCTGAAACCTGCCATGTCATTTATAAGGTACTAAGTAGCAGGTATTTGAAGGTGAGTAATAGAACTATTTTAACTCAGTTATTTATTAATTTTTTAACGAACATGTAAAAAGTAAGTACATATTGTGTATAATAAACTACATATTAGAAAAAACATTAGGCATCGCTAAAATTAGAAATATAGGTTGCGATAGACTGACTGGAATTGTTATTACTGTTATTAGTTATTACTAGAGAAAGGGTTTCATAATGTACCGGTGATTTAGGAGAAGTTGAGGGTGGAAAGTTTTCGAACTTGGATTTAGGGTTCGAATCGGTTTGTAAATGCCCCTTTGTCCACTTCTTGTCGATCGACGATGATAGGTATAATAAAAGTTGAAGTTGTGGAGTAAAAGTGTTGATTTATTGACAGCTACTGGTAATTACACAATATGATGTTCGTTAGGTAACTACTTATGATTGACTGTTGTAGACTGCCCTCACATGAGCTCAAATCCCCAATTTATAATCTCACAAATAATTCATACCTCAGCACAGAGGTTATTGCTTCCTATCATACCATACCAACAAACTTTGCTTACAACACAATTTAATCTACGCCTTAATTGCGACACTTAGGAAGTTCAATTAGAAAATATATTATTCGGCAATTTATTTAGTTGTAGGTAAATGAACTAATTATTAAAATATTATACGATATGGTTTTACAATGTCACTTATACACGGTGAAACTATAATAGATTAAGAAGTTAAGAAAAATGTGAGATTACAAATTAAGGGGTTAATTTGTGATTGAACAGAGGGGAAACGGGAGTAATGAGTATTTAAATGTTAAGGTGAAGGATAATCTGTAGTATATCTATAGTTATACGAATACGATGGGACGGAGTCAACTGACCAATTTCTGCCATGAATAATGTATCGTTAAATATTTTTTCTGCTAACAATCTCTGAATATTATTTGTTATGTCTCTCATTTTCAGAGCGTCATTTTTGAATGTCTTCTTTTAGCTTGAGTTTTTTAAAATGGCATTCAATTGCTTCCAACACAGAATCACATTTATTAATTTTGCGTTTAGGTGGTCTGGAAATGATGATTTTTTGGGATCGATTGTGTGACCTGTTGTTTGACAACCAGTATTATCATGTCTTGTTGACTCATCCTCTTCAATGGGTTGGTCTAGATTTTCTATAGAATTTTTAATCGGTTGGCTTCAACTTCTTCCTGAAAATAATATTTAGCAAATACAGTGTGTCCGTAAAGTATGGAATAAATTCGATATTTCCTAAATGAAAAGCCTTTTTAAAAAAATCTAAAACATGTCGATTTTTAAATTTAATGTTCTACATTTTACAATAAAATTTCATTATACAAAGTGATACACATTGCAGTGATGACGTCATCGGCTCTTTTTTTAAATGTAACACCCTGTATTTTAGGACATTTTTAGATCGATAAAAATGAGCTGATTCCAAAAAAGTATAATACTGGGGGTCTATTTTATTTCTTACAATGCCAGTCCATACGTTTACCTTTTGCGGATATTGTGGGAGTTTTCTTTTTCCTAGTATCTACAATTCTGACGGTTGACCTCGCCATTTAATTTGAATGTAGCTTCATCAGAAATAATAATATTTTGAACCAAGAGAAGGTTTCGGTGGCTGTTATCCATCATTGTTTCGCAAAATTGTATTCTTTTATCTGGATCATCTTCGTTTAATTCCTGTACAACTGTGCATTTTACTTACTTTACTTACTTTTTTGTACTTTATGTACCGTTGTTTTGCAAACATCGAGATCACTACTAACCTTATGAACAAAAGTGTGCGCATCTTCTTCAAAAGCAAGTAGAAAATCTAAATGACAGAGTATCAGATTGTGGTGTCCTTCAGAATACAGATTTTTTTAGAAGACTTCAGGGGAACGTATTATATATTCCCGAGGAAAAAGAAGTTGCAAGTGAGTCACAAAAGGTACCGTTTGTTTTTGTCGCAGATAATGCTTTTCCTTTTAGGCCTGATATGCTGAAACCATACAGACAGAGTGATTTAACTTGTATTGAAAAAAATTTATAACTACAGATTGTCGATAGCACGGAGAATTGTAGAGAACGTCTTTGGGATTATGGCAGCACGCTTTAGAATTTTTCATACCTCTATCAATTTAAAGTTATGTCAAATTAAGAAAATAGTAAAAGCAACTTATGCTTTACACAATTATTTAATGTTGACAGTAAACCAAACTTATGCTCCACCCGGACTCTTTTCACTTAGAGGACATAGAAAGAAATTTAATGCTAAACAAGTTAGAGAAGAATTCATGAATTACTTTTCCAATGAAGGAGTAGTACCTTGGCAACAACATTAAGTACATTAATAAAATATGGTATAAGTATGTGTTGACTTTTTATGCAAATAAATAAAGGTGAAATGTATAATTACTAATGACTAATTCAATTTATGTGAATAACTACTTATGTACAAATATGGAAAAAAATTAAAATTCACTAGGTGTCACTAAGATTTTCTAGGTATCTTTTGATCTCGTAAAAAGTGAACCAGCTGGTAGTATCAAAGTGTGGGCCCATAACGTTCATATGCACCCATTCAAGAGTGATTCGCGTCTTCAACTTTTTTCTTTTCTCTTCTATAATTTGTCCGGAAGAAGTTTATTTTTTTAACAATCTTTGGATTTAACGTGCCAAAGACCTGGCTGATTTTGGTATTCTTGAATAAACTCTTCCAATAATTCACGGTTAACCGTTTTGAGATCACTAATCGACGATCATGACGAAAATTACTCAAATGCTACCTCACAAAGTAACACAACGGACGCTAACTTGTTCAAGCTTGAAAATCTTGGGTACACACGTACCGTTTTGCTTGCGCAAGCACGCTTAATTCCAGCATGCATAATTAAGATCATTTCAATCCTCAAGCCGCTTGTACAATCATAAAACTTACACCATATTTCCCTACAGACACACAAGCGTGCTTGTACAAAAATATTGAACAAGCATGCTGGACAAGCTTGCATGTGTGTTTGTAACCACCTTTATGTCAAATGTTTCAGATACCCTTAAATCGGTGTTTAAAAGCTTTTGTAGAAATGTGTTCTTGTTAATATGCTTATATTTAATATTTTTTTGTTTAAACGATTTCCGGTCTGTAAATAGAAATGTCAAAAACAAGTAATGTTAATAATTACAGTTATTGTTCTTTATTCCCAAAAAGATTCCGTGTGAAAGATACTATTCGCTCCGTGCGTGACCATGGTAGGGGTACCTTGAAACGATGCCAGCGTGCGTAGCGGCGAAATATGACAAAATTGGACACTATCTTTTTAAACATAAATTTTATCAAAAATGTGTGCAAATACACGTTGCGTATTTAGTTGTGCTAATAATAGCAAAAATAGTAAGTGTAGTTTTTATAGGTTCCCAAAGATTACATATAAATTAGAGAAAAGAAAAAGATGGATCCGTGCTATTAATATAAAAAAGGAAATATCACGTAACCTCATTTTTATGCAATTGAATTATTTAAATAATTTACCTTAAATGATATTTTATAAGGCTTCAAGCTAACTGCAGAGTGCCTGATGACTTTAGCTTTTATATAATAACTTTTACTATTACTGTTTTTAATTATATGCTCTTTCACGTGAAAAACTTGATTTGCCAGTACTAGATTTTTAACTTTTCTTTTCCGTTCGGGCTTAAGAAGATATATTATGATGAATTTTGAGAAACCCAGTTTTTAATACTACATTTATTTTGTACATAAACTGAAAAAATATAATTAAAAAGTTAATTATTAATAATTGTCAATTTTGCCTGTATTTAACAATGTCAAACATATGTCATTAATGTCATATGTTTAACCTGAAAATTGGTAGGTCCAAAACTGTCAGATGAAGGCGGTAGGTGTCGCGTCAGTCACGCACGGAGCGAATAAAAAAAGTAAAAAAAGAACCACATTAAAAACACTGTCGAGAGTAGAAAATTTTGTTCAGTAAGTTTCAGGGTTTTATTTTTGAAATAAACTGTCATCGTGAACTTTCAATTTTACCAATTTATGTGTAATTATATTTTATATTTAATTATTTCTACTGTGATTATTATACAGGGTCAGTATCTTTTTAATTATGATGTTTCCCGTTGTATATATTTTCTTTTTTCATTGTATTTAGCTGTATAATTAGCTGTAAATTTTGATAGAAGACATGTATCTAAATTAATATGTCATTGGTATGTATTAAATTTTTATACGTAATTTAGGTGTGTTATTTCAATTTTTGCGTTGTGCAATATGATGTCTTGCAAAAATTATTTAATCATAAGTTCAAAAAGATAGTTAAGCTCATAATTTCTTTAAATGCGTCAACTATTAATGTGAATCAGTATACGTTTTCTTGTGCACATTTTGGAATATAGAGCACGAGGAACGGAGACACCACTGTTCGATATATACTTTGATATACTTTGCTAATTTGTATGGATATATAAGATATACATACCCTTATGAGAAAATGCACCGTTTGGCCGGAAAATGGAAAAAACTGAAAATTTTTAATTCGATTTTTCCATTTTTTTTGCCAAACTGTGGGTAGGGGATAGAAAAAAAACACATATTTGGAATAAGTTAGACCTAGTGTATATATTAACATAAAAAGAAACAATTTCCTAAAATTGGAATTTGCCCAAAAATGTTTAAAGGGGGTACCCTTGGACTTTTTTCAAAATTTAATAATCTGGCATATCGGCCTCAATTTCGGTCCTAGAGTCAAACTGGTGCACTTTTCCTACATAAAATTTGCTACTTGTTCTTTTTAAGTGCTCAGATTTTTTCTACATCTTACGGTTCGTGAGAAAAAATTCCAATTGGAGGTCGACATGTCTTGCAAATTTCGTGAAAATAAAAACTTCTTATTTCGTTCCAAATTTAATTTATTTCGATTAAGCCTGACGTACTGATTTAAAAAAGATATACATACCCTTATGAGAAAATGCACCGTTTGGCCGGAAAATGGAAAAAACTGAAAATTTTTAATTCGATTTTTCCATTTTTTTTTGCCAAACTGTGGGTAGGGGATAGAAAAAAAACACATATTTGGAATAAGTTAGACCTAGTGTATATATTAACATAAAAAGAAACAATTTCCTAAAATTGGAATTTGCCCAAAAATTTTTAAAGGGGGTACCCTTAGACTTTTTTCAAAATTTAATAATCTGGCATATCGGCGTCAATTTCGGTCCTAGAGTCAAACTGGTGCACTTTTCCTACATAAAATTTGCTACTTGTTTTTCTCAAGTGCTCAGATTTTTTCTACATCTTACGTTTCGTGAGAAAAAATTCCAATTGGAGGTCTACATGTCTTGCAAATTTCGTGAAAATAAAAACTTCGTATTTCGTTCCAAATTTAATATATTTCGATTAAGCCTGACGTACTGATTCAAAAAAGATATACATACCCTTATGAGAAAATGCACCGTTTGGCCGGAAAATGGAAAAAACTATAATTTTTTGTATTATTTGTTCATCATTTAAACATCCTTTAATCGGATATATTGGCGTCAATTTCGGTTCTAGAGTCAAACCGGTGCACGTTTCTTACATAAAATTTGCTACTTGTTCTTCTCAAGTGCTCAGATTTTTTCTACATCTTACGGTTCGTGAGAAAAAATTCCAATTGGAGGTCTACATGTCTTGCAAATTTCGTGAAAATAAAAACTTCGTATTTCGTTCCAAATTTAATTTATTTCGATTAAGCCTGACGTACTGATTCAAAAAAGATATACATACCTTTATGAGAAAATGCACCGTTTGGCCGAAAAATTGAAAAAACTGAAAATTTTTAATTCGATTTTTCCATTTTTTTTGCCAAACTGTGGGTAGGGGAAAGAAAAAAAACACATATTTGGAATAAGTTAGACCTAGTGTATATATTAACATAAAAAGAAACAATTTTCTAAAATTGGAATTTGCCCAAAAATTTTTAAAGGGGGTACCCTTGGACTTTTTTCAAAATTCAATAATCTGGCATATCGGCGTCAATTTCGGTCCTAGAGTCAAACTGGTGCACTTTTCCTACATAAAATTTGCTACTTGTTTTTCTCAAGTGCTCAGATTTTTTCTACATCTTACGTTTCGTGAGAAAAAATTCCAATTGGAGGTCTACATGTCTTGCAAATTTCGTGAAAATAAAAACTTCGTATTTCGTTCCAAATTTAATATATTTCGATTAAGCCTGACGTACTGATTCAAAAAAGATATACATACCCTTATGAGAAAATGCACCGTTTGGCCGGAAAATGGAAAAAACTATAATTTTTTGTATTATTTGTTCATCATTTAAACATCCTTTAATCGGATATATTGGCGTCAATTTCGGTTTTAGAGTCAAACCGGTGCACGTTTCTTACATAAAATTTGCTACTTGTTCTTCTCAAGTGCTCAGATTTTTTCTACATCTTACGGTTCGTGAGAAAAAATTCCAATTGGAGGTCTACATGTCTTGCAAATTTCGTGAAAATAAAAACTTCGTATTTCGTTCCAAATTTAATTTATTTCGATTAAGCCTGACGTACTGATTCAAAAAAGATATACATACCTTTATGAGAAAATGCACCGTTTGGCCGAAAAATGGAAAAAACTGAAAATTTTTAATTCGATTTTTCCATTTTTTTTGCCAAACTGTGGGTAGGGGATAGAAAAAAAACACATATTTGGAATAAGTTAGACCTAGTGTATATATTAACATAAAAAGAAACAATTTTCTAAAATTGGAATTTGCCCAAAAATGTTTAAAGGGGGTACCCTTGGACTTTTTTCAAAATTCAATAATCTGGCATATCGGCGTCAATTTCGGTCCTAGAGTCAAACTGGTGCACTTTTCCTACATAAAATTTGCTACTTGTTCTTCTCAAGTGCTCAAATATTTTTTTGTTTAAACGATTTCCGGTCTGTAAATAGAAATGTCAAAAACAAGTAATGTTAATAATTACAGTTATTGTTCTTTATTCCCAAAAAGATTCCGTGTGAAAGATACTATAAAAAAAAAAAATAAAAAAAGAACCACATTAAAAACACTGTCGAGAGTAGCAAATTTTGTTTAGTAAGTGTCAGGGTTTTATTTTTGAAATAAACTGTCATCGTGAACTTTCAATTTTACCAATTTATGTGTAATTATATTTTATATTTAATTATTTCTACTGTGATTATTATACAGGGTCAGTATCTTTTTAATTATGATGTTTCCCGTTGTATATATTTTCTTTTTTCATTGTATTTAGCTGTATAATTAGCTGTAAATTTTGATAGAAGACGTGTATCTAAATTAATGTCATTGGTATGTATTAAATTTTTATACGTAATTCAGGTGTGTTATTTCAATTTTTGTGTTGTGCAATATGATGTCTTGCAAAAATTATTTAATCATAAGTTTAAAAAGGTAGTTAAGCTCATAATTTCTGTAAATGCGTCAACTATTAATGTGAATCAGTGTACGTTTTCTTGTGCACATTTTGGAATATAGAGCACGAGGAACGGAGACACCACTGTTCGATATATACTTTGATATACTTTGCTAATTTGTATGGATATATAGAAATAAAAAAGAAAATATCTTAAAAAAACTAACGAAAACTTTAAAAATCTTCGAGAAAGTAATCAAAACAATAATGACACAAGCAAAAAGTGGGACAACATTAAAAAAACAATAAAATCGTCCAAACAATGAATGGATGCTAGAAGAAATTTTAATACCTACGAATGAAAGAAGGCTCTATAAGTCAAAAGACTCTATCGTTATCAATAAATTGATAAATGGGCAAATGAAAAGGAAAAATAAAGGTAGAGTGGGTGCTCCATCAGTACAAAGAGATTGACGAACTAGAAAGAAAATATGACTTATTTAATGTTAAGAATGGATGTGTAACGAGTCAAAATTCCGAAACGTTACATCTTGTGAAAATTTTCGTGATGTTGTTAAATTTTACTGCACCCTATACATAGATTTTAATTCCTATGAATATTTTTCCATGAAATTATTTTGTTAAGACTCTTGATTCTTGACTCTTAAGACCTATCTTGATAAACCGTTAGGTTTATTTGCGCTTGATCGTAATAAAACCTTTTAAAAAGTTACCGCTTATTGTAATAATATTCTTTTATAATCTCTTAGAGGTTTTACTGAAAATATACCTAAATATTTTGTGTTTATCAGTGTATTGCGAATCTTCTGTACGAGATAACAGTTATTTGAGTATATTTCAGTTCCCTCACGTCCCGTTGAAAAATATGCCATTACGGAACACCTTCTTAGTTCTAACTTTGACCACACCGATAACCAGCCTTTTTGACAATGAGGAATTCTGAGTAACCAAAAACTCAATCTGCAAATTCGATATTGGATGGTACAATGTTATATCCACTCTATTCTTCTTTATGGTGCCGAAGATTGGACTGTTAATGTTGATTTAATGAGAAAGCTACAAGCTTTCGAGATGTGGATTTTTAGAAGAATTTTGAAAACACCATGGGCCGATCATATTACAAACGAAATGATTTTGCACAGAATGGGAAGAGACAGAAAACTCTTGACCATCATTAAAAGGAGAAAGACAGCATGTTTGGGGTAGGTACATACTTAGAAATGAGAAGTACCAGTTGTTGCAGCTGATTGTGAAGGGTTAAATGGAAGGAAAAAGGGTCCTGGTAGACGACAAAAATATCCTGGCTGAAAAACTTTCGCGACTGGACCGGGCTGAATACACAGACGCTTTTAAGAAAACCAGCAGATAGATAAAAATTTGCAATATTTATAGCCAACCTTCATTAGTGGAATTGACACCAGTAGAAGAAGAAGATCACTTGATCTCTTTTTGTCTATGATTTAATATTCCAGCATGCTAATCGTACCTCGGTATTGTTTCTCGTAGTTCTTTTCCTTGTTAAGGTCGTCTTCAAATGCTTCCCTGTATCCGAGGCTTTGGATCAGTTGTATGAGCGTGTTTCATTTTTACAGTGCAAATTGATGGTCTGACCTTCTAACCTCTCTCTTGTATCCGAGTAGTATTTTATAGCAGAAATAATAATAGAAAACAGAAGGAAATGTCTTATGAACTAAAAGGATATTCAAAAATTTTAATACATAAAACATATTTATTTGCAGCACTAACGTTTAATAAATATCTTAGACGTTTATATGTACAAATTATTAATAAATTATAAATAAATATTCATGTCATTTAGCGTTTGATCTTGACTAGTTTTCCCCAACTAAATTAAATAACATGAACATTACAGCCTATGTAACCAAAAGGTGAAATACCATGATTACCATTTCATAAAGAAATAGTAACCATTTCAGTTATAATAAAATTTACCAACTTTTAAGACAATTTGGTACTTTTATTTTTACTTGACACTGACGTTTGTACAGATGATAAGTTGGCAAATTTAAATTTTATAATAGAAATGAAGTTTAAACAAAATTTACATTAATGCTTATTAACTTTTTATATAAAAAACCGATTTATAAAAACTAAACTGACTAAAACTATATTTTGGTCCGGTATAAAATATATGATTATATTTACCCAATATTAGCAAGCACCAAGTCAGAGCCTAGTCAAATTCACTAAGCAATACGGTTTTTGATCACTTTCTTTATTTTAATCCATATTTTTTATATAAAATAAATGAATTCAAGATAGTTGAAAATGACAGAAACGTTATCTAGCTACTGGGTGTATGGTATACTTAATGTGCATTATGCTTCGAACGAAAAAGTGTTAAAGGTAATAAACTTTGAAAGGTAATAAAAATTTTTCACTAATTTATTACCACCCTAATAATTTTTCACCACCAAACCAGCCTTAAGGGGAGCGATTCTGCAGGCTTAAGGTTCAAGCTAGCAGAATTCGAAAATAAAAACTTTTTGCCTATGGCATACTTTTTTACACATTTTTCACTAATTTATTACCACCCTAATAATTTTTCAATACCAAACCCCGCTAATGGGAGCGATTCTGCTGGCTTAAGGTTCAAGCTATCAGAATTCAGAAAAAAAACTTTCTGCCGATGGCATATTTTTTCACCCATTTTTCATTAATTTATTACCACCCTAATAATTTTTCACCACCAAACCACCCTTAAGGGAAGCGATTCTGCTGGCTTACGACTAAAGCTAGTAGGTATACCAAAGTGCTCTGCTAGCTTTTTACGAATTTATTACCACACAATTTACAATTTTACTGTACTCTACTTGTAACTGAAAATATAAATTTCTTGCTAGGTTTTTACTGAATTTTGTCCAATCTCATAATTTTTGACCCCCTAAGTCACAGTTAATGGGAAACATTCAACAAGCTACGCATTCACGCTAGCTAAATGCAAAATCTTT
The DNA here is from genome assembly GCF_040954645.1 of Diabrotica undecimpunctata. NCBI lineage: Eukaryota > Metazoa > Arthropoda > Insecta > Coleoptera > Chrysomelidae > Diabrotica > Diabrotica undecimpunctata. The sequence continues at coordinate 107,902,456 of NC_092808.1, read as the reverse complement.
TTGGAAGTACAAAAGTGCTCTGCTAGATTTTTACTATATTTTTGCCAGCCTAGTCGTTTTTTTCTCAACTACCCTAATTGAAAACATTCTGAAATGTTACTCTGTGCTAACTTATATTTATTTTTTAAATTTTTAAATATTGAAAATATGAAAATACTTTATTCCAAAAATTATAAATTTTAACTGTTTTAAAACATTGACTCTGATTCGAGTTGTGAGTACATAGCTAAGCGAAATCGAATCGTGGGTTCCTTTTATAAATATAAAATAACTGAAATCAAGTTGAGTTTTAGTATACACAATGGAATTGTTATATTTCACAGAATAGTTACCAGGTAGGAAATATTCAAATTGAAATAATGTTATCATGTCTATTACATGAATTACCTAATTGTAAAGGAGGGTTGGGACACCGTGCGCATCTATTGTTAAAATATTAAAAGATTTGTATTTATTAGGTACATCCATAGACCTGAGCGAAGTGTACCGCCAATTAAGGAGTGGGGCCTGCAGACTTAATCGGATATTAGATTGATACCGCTCTCTTCACTAATATTCAACTTTGGCAATAAATTGCAAATATAGCGCCTCTGTACTGTCCCTGAGTGTGTATTATACTGAGTACAATAGTTTTGGAGTAATTTTTAATAGTAAAAACCAGTACACATTTATCTACGCACGATACTGTCTAGAGTTAATTTTCAACTCTTAAAATACGAAAACGTGCATTTTTTTTATACCGGACGAAAAAATACGACTTTACGTCCCCATTAGAGCGTAAAGTACGGAATTTACGCCCTGTTTGTTAGGTGAAAAATATGAAGATAGCAAAAAATAGTAAAAGATTGAAGTAAAAGTACAGTACAAAAAATTGTTATTATTGGCTTTTCATAGCTTTGTAGCACACAGTGGTATTTAATAATTACTTTTTTTATTTTAAACTAAGCTACCACGGGTTAGTTTAGAGGCGAAAAATTAGTAAAAATCGAGGAGAATCATGTATTATTTCAAAATTTTTATTTGAATTAGCTGGCTTAATATTCGAGCTTCCACTTAATAGCTTAATATTGACTTCCCACAAGGAGTAGTTAAGGGGTAAAAAATTACTGGGGTGGTAATAAATTTGTAAAAACCTGTGGTAAAAAACATCAAAACACTGTGGTATTTCAAAAATATATTTTTTAAATTCTGCTGGCTCGAATATTTAGCTAGCGGGAACGTTTCCAAATAAGATTGCTTTAGTGGTGGAAAATTATTAGGGCGGTGAAAGTGTAGCAAAAACTTATCAGAACAAATTTTTATTTCAATTATAAGTAGAGTAGAGTTAAATATAAAAAAAAATCACCATAAATTTTAACCTAACAGAATTATTGATTGAAAGTACAGTAAAATTGTAAAAATAGATTTTTCATAACGTAGAAATTTAACCTAAGAATTGTCGACTTTCCACATGGGTTACTTGAGGGTGAAAAGTTACTAGGATGGTAATAAATTCGTAAAAACCTAGCAGAACATGTGGTAACAAATAAGATTGGTTTAGAGGTGAAAAATTATCATGGTGATCAAAGTTTAGTATAAACTTAACAGAACACTTTTTTTATTTCAGTTTATAGAGGTGAGTGAAATTGTAGATGAATATTTTTTCACCTTAAATTTTAACTTAACAGAATTATTGGCTTCCCATAAGAGGCAGTTGAGGGGTGAATAATTACTAGGGTGGTAATAAATTCGTTAAAACCTAGCAGTTCACTGTCATCATCATGAACTAGCCTTTAACGTCCACTGCTGAACATAGGCCTCTCGAATGCTTTTCCACTTAGTCCGATTTTGCATCATCTGAATTCAATTTGTAGTCACTCTTTTTATGTCATCTGTCCATCTCGTTGGGGGTCGACCTCTATTTAGAGGTCGAGGTCAGAGCAGTACACTGTGGTATTTCAAAAATATATTTTTTTTAATTTCGCTGGCTCAAATATTAAGCTAGCAGGATCATTTTCAAATAAGATTGGTTTAGGGATGCAAAATTATCAGGGTGGTTAAAGTTTAGTAAAAACTTTAAAAAGTGTAGGGTAAAAGTAGACTAGTAAGAAAATCAATATGATTTCTGCATCTTCTTGTTTCACATCAAAATAGAGACGAAAACATAAAAAATTTGTTACAGAAATTACTTTTTTTATAATGGCGACAATAACTTGTACAATGAGCTTATCCAATTAGGTATGCTTGGACAGTAAATACGTCGTTATTTAATGTCAATTTTTTATACACTCCATTTCACTTATTCACCAATTGGTTGTATGAAAAATACACCAAGTAATGCAGGAGACATACAATAAAAGTGTAGGATTGTCCTAAGAAAATTAAAATTTGGAGATAAAGATAATACCATTTTTAATAAATTGTATAATTTTTTGAAATAATCGTACATTTTCTTCTCCCTCCTTAGAGAATACGCATTGGTAATAAAAATGTTAGCAAAAAAATAAATATTCCCAAGATTATAAATATAAGCGGAACACTTGAATATAAATTAACCTTTGACTACCAGCACAGGTGTATAAAGTACACAAATATCACTACTTAAACAGTGCGCAGCGATAAAAACCCCACTCAAGCCTCTCGATGCAACCCACGACCGATGTGTTTACTTGGCGTGCACACATAGGCTATTTATTGATTATGTTAAAAAAAATAGGGCTAAAAGGAACTACAACGTTAAAGGGATTTTATTATTTCATATGGTCAATGGACCCCCAAATATGAAAACACCGCGGAATGCTACCATTTAAAGGTGTGCGTTTTTGGGAAAGGGTCTCAATGCAGTAGGGTGCATTTGGGTACATTCTATGCAGTTTCCGTACATATATATCTACAGAAAAGTTACTCAGAATGAAATTTGCTATTATCAAAATGCCACCTTTAAAGTCAAAAATATTTTTTTTGATAAAAATATATTTAAAAAACCAAGCAAAAAAACAGGAACACACGCGATTTTTCTTTTTTGCCCCATGCTTTTTCTGTACTTTAAAGTAGTCTAGTGAAAAATATTCTAGAACTAACGGTAGCCAAGATATGGTTCGTCAAATTATGATACTTGCAACGATTTGTATATACCTAAATGTACAAGGAAAGAATACTTCAGTCACAGTCACCAGAGGCGAAAATGCCACTGAACCTCTAAAAATCATACGAACAAGCTAACTTTAGCTGATAATGCCAATTTTGAGGCCCCCAAAAATGCAAGAAAGTTTGCCACTCCTTCATCCTTGTTTCTCTCTAAATTTGCCCATCGAAAGAGGAGAGGGAGAAACATCGATTTACCAAGAATCTGTACGCCATAGAAAAAAATGTTTTATACAAAAAATATGTCTGAAATAATGTTTAACAAAAATGTATATTAGCATTTTTTGTGTAGAATGAACTGTTTTCTCAGTAACAACGCTTGAAGCGATCGGCGATTTTAAATGTGTTATGAGTGTGAAATCAATATTTTTGTCAAAAATAATCGACATTTCAATAGGAAATTTACAATTTTGAACAACTTTTCTGTAGATGTATATGTACGAAAACTGCATCAAAGTCACCCAAATGCACTTTAGTGCATATGGACAAATTCACCACTTTCGCAAAAAAGTACCTCTTTAAATGGTAGCACTCCTCGTTTTTTTCATATTTGGGGGTCCATTGACCATATGAAACAGAAAAACGTCTTTAACGTCGTAGTTCCTTTCTAGAGTACATAATCAATACCCCAATAGTTGACATAGTTGCGCTTTTATGGCTATTTTATGTTTATTTTATGTTTATGGCGATTTTTAAACAATAATACTATTTTAGGGACAAAGTAAAAGAAAGAAACCCCAATAAATTGACAGGTGAAATAAAAGCAACTGGTTTAAGTGATTTGCGACTCCGATTCGGAAGAAGAATTATCCAGCGATGATACTTATATTTCTTCTGAAGAGTACATAGAGGAAACTGAACATGTTCCATATATTTGACTGTCAACTGCTGATTTTTAAATTTTGATATGTTAAATGTTACACCTGCCTCCCTAGCGCTATTAAAACCTATTTAAGTGTCTCGTCATATTCCTCCATATAATGAGAAGCTATTAATAAATCATGAAAATAGATAACAACATTTTCTTCACATTTTCATAATATATCCAAAATGTTTATAGTTTAAGTTTTAAAAATAATTCGATGCAAGATTTAAATCTAAGAGTAGTCTAAGAAATTTTTAACAACCAAATGGAGTGGAAAATCTTGCCAAAGAATTCAAATTTTCATGTAATTTAATCTAATAAAATCCATCCTAACATCCAGTATTGAAAATACTTTTTCCTTTATGATTTTGAACTTATCTCCTGATCTAGACGGAATAAAAATCTGCTCAAAACAAATTTAGTAAAGTAAGTACTAGAAACCTTGTGAAAATCTTTCCCAATGCCAAACAACAGGCAAGGAATATTCAAAATGAATATTCCTTGTATTGTAATATTCACAGATGAAATTATAGAGTACATTACTGAATATAATAAACTACACATTTCGAATGTTAAGCCACAATTTATTAGAGCACGTCATGTTAAAGACGTATCAAAAACAGAAATGCAATCATTCATGTGTTTGCTTTTGTTATCTGGATATAAGCAAAATAATACCTACTTTTTGGAACTCTAGACATTTGGTACTGGCTCTGACATTTGTCGGCCATGTATGAGTAAAACAGATTCCTATTTTTACTTGCCATTATTCGATTCGATGATAAAACTACCAGGAATCAAAGAAAAGAGATAGATAAGTTAGCTGCAATAAGACTGGTCGTAGATAGATTAGTAGATAATTGTAAGAACAAAACTACTCTGTGGGCGATTTTTTAAAAATTAATGGAATGTTAATACTTTTTCGAGGACGCTGTAGTTTTCTTCCATATCTTCCAAACAAACGGCTAAGTATGGACTGAAACTTTTTATATTGTGTAATACAAAAACATTGATTTGAAAATTTTGTAGTTTATTGCCGTAAACAACCCGAAGGCTCCTACAGAATGCCAGATACATATACTGCGATTGTTCACTACTTGTTGAAGGAAGTAAAAGGTACTAATGACATGTATTAACTAGCATTCAAGTTATCCAGTAGCGAAAGAATTATTGGAAGATAAAATTACTGTGATTGAAACTATGAAAAAAAAAGTAAACGAAAATACCGCAAGTCCTTTTACCTTATAAAAGTATTATATATAGGCATGTGAAATCTTCGTTATTTGGATTCCAAAAAGATGTAACATTGGTTTTATATGCACCGAAAATAAATAAAAACTGTCGTAGTGTTCTCAACAATGTACAATAATGGAGATATAAAATCAGTGTCCAGTAGAACTGAAATCATCTTGCAATATAGCGCCACCAAAGCTGGAGTTGATACTGTTGATAAAATGACTGGATATCAATGACTCAGTAACGAACAAGAAGATGACCGTTGGTTATATTTTTTCTACTCCAGAGCATCACGAAAATCAATGGACAACTGCTTTACAATGCAACTCATGACGATGCACGCACAGAACAGAATTTTTGAAGGTGCACCAGCATACAGTCATTGTCGAGTGATATAAAATGATTTCTGATAAAAAACAAAAATCCAGCTCAATGGTTTCAATGAAGAGCCACCTCCAACGATACTACAGAGGTGTTTCATTTGCGGTAAGAAAAAATCGAGTCACAACGATCATCTACAGAAGTTGCAATAGGTCCGTTTGCAAACAATATATGACAACATTGTTACTTGCGATTTCTGCAAAAATGGCAAAACAAACGGTGAAAAAATAAACTTACCATACACATCTATGGTTTTCATTTCAAGAAATTTTTTTTTTAAGATTTTTCTTTAGCTTTCTTTGTTGAAGATTTTGTCTTCTTTCGAGAATTGCAATATTTTTATATATTTCATTAAAATAGCATACAAAATCAAGGTACCATATTTTCTTATCCATATATATTAAATTATGTACTCAATTTTACATTAGTATAGTAGATGTGATGTGGATAATACAGCTGTGGGGTAGCTACGCGAGAGTCCAGAGCGGGGATAGTCAAAGGTTAAGTACTTTCGTCATTTTTTAATTGTCTGTAAAGCCTGCATCGCCTGTTGAACTAAAATATAATGCTTTTCGTTAAAATTTGTTATAAGAACTAATTATATCAATAACTTTATAAGAATCTGGTTACTATTGTCAATATTTAGTATTCACAAACGTAAAACTTATTAAAACACATTTGTTATTTTTGTCTCAGTTGCACTAATGTCACTTCACATTATCATTTTTAGATAAAAAGGAACCTAAGGAAGTTGAGAACAGAACATCAGTTTATTGTTCCCGGTCAGGCTTATATCGCAATAAAAATCGATAATGCACTAGAATAAAAGATTAAAAAAAAAACATGATTGCTCAATATATTCAAATGGTTATACACCTACATTTTGCAAAAAATCAATTTTATGTAAAATAAAAGTCATAATTTGCCAGCTTCAACTGCATAGTCTTATGCAATATTCTATTTTGAAAGATAGTGTTTAAAAAATCTCTAGTGCACGATCAAAAAGCACATATTTTCGAGTTATTGCAACATTTCCTGATCTTTTTGATACTTTTTCACTTTTTAACGGATACTGGTTCAAAAGAATTCACAACACTATCGTAACTTGGCCTCGTGGCGTCGTCCAAGGGAAAATCATATTCTGGGATTCGGAATGCTTGCCTCAGTTCTTGCCACTGGGCATTATTAAATGATTTCATGAAGTTCAAAAGTTTAATTCCAGGTATTTCTTGTAGTTCTTCTTCGTCTACATTAGAATCAGAATCTATACTTGGTGGTTGGTAAAATTTCGATGGCACAGACCAATTGTTCGAAAACTCGCTATCCTTTGGTCTTTGATTTTTAATAGGATTGATTAAACCTAATAGATTTTCTGGCTGAGGTGCTAGCAAGCCCGCTTGTTGTGGATCAGGACTGGTTGACTCTACAAAAGTAGGGTAATTAGGAGTAGTGGCTTTGTAGTCTGAGTGAAAATTAACGATTGTATCTAGCGGTGGAACTAAACCTACATCGTATGGGTTAGCGCTTGTTGTTTCAACGGAAGTGGGATAATTAGGAGTTGTAGCTCTAAATTTAGATTTAAATGCAACCCTGCTAGCTTCTTTAGGTGGAAGCAGTCCAATATCATTCGGGTTTGGACTTGTAGGATCGACATAAGAAGGATATTGGGGAGTTGTTGCTTTGAAATTTGATTCAAAATTTACATGAATGTTTTCATTAACCTTAACATTTTCATTGTTTTTGTCTTTGTTGTTTGGGGGTAATAATCCAGCATCGTTGGGATCAGGACTAGTGGGATCTACATAATTGGGATATTGTGGCGTTGTTGCTTTAAAATTTGACTGAAAATTTATTATAACCTGGTCGGTATTATCTTCATCACCGTTAGGAGGTAACAATCCAGCATCAGCGGGATTAACACTGGTCTGATCTACGAAAGAAGGATAATTAGGAGTAGTAGCTTTGAAATTTGATTCAAAATTTACACGTATGGAAGGATCTTTATTATCTTGTGAGGAAAGTTGTTCAACTTCTCTTGGTGGGAGTAAACCAGCTTCATCGGGTTGAGGACTAGTATTATCAACTGATGTGGGATATTGAGGAGTTGTCGCTTTGAAATTTGAATGAAAGTTTACAACATTTCCTTGTGGTGGAAGAATTCCTAATTGGTCTGGGTCTACACTTGTAGGATCTACTAGATTAGGATATACTGGTGTAGTAGCTTTAAAGTTGGATTTAAAATTAACTTTAAATTGACTTTGTTCGTTATCGTTAGATCCTTCTAGTTTTTCGCGAAGTGCTTTGGTTAGTTCATCTTCTGATGGATATTGCGGTGTTGTGGCTTTGTAATTAGATGGAAAGTTAACTTTAATCGTGCTGGCCGAATTATCTTGTCTACTGAAAAGATCTGGATCTATAGCAGGTGGTAAAAGTTCAAGTGATAATTCGTTTTCTGGTAACGTATCTATTTTTTTATTTGCCAATTGAACTGGTGGGAATAATCCAATATTATTTGGAGACTGAGTTGTATCTTCTATAGTTTGAGGATAAACTGGAGTTGTGGCTTTGAAATTGGATTTATTGTTGCCTAACAAGTTGTTCCCTGAAACAAAACATTTATTATATTATATCTACGTGTTTTACCTTGTATTGCATAATAATTATAAAATAAGTATAGTAGTGATATAAATTTTATAAGTAATAAATACCATTTTAAAACAATAAAGATATGTAGGCAATTAAGTTAAGTTAATATTAACATTTGATGGATAATAATTAAAATCAAAATAATCAAAAGTTTAAAACTAAAAACAGAAATGGAAAACGAAGAAGATATTTAAGTAAAGCTTAAATTATGTCAATAAATAAAAAATTTGACATTTAGTCAACATACACATGCTTTCAAATGGTCGCTGTCTTATCAACACCATATATATCTCTTGTATACTCCCAGTTATCGGGGTAGACAAGTAATTGTTCAATTTGCATTGTTTTATTTTTTAGATTTATGTGGAACCTCTTTATGCTTTTCTACACGTATAAGCCGATAAAGAAGGTTTATTGTCTAATTTGTGCAGAGACTATGGTGTCGATGTCCAGCTGGTTTAAGAAACCTATTGAGGTATCTATACGATCTATATGGTAGTGCAGCATTTATCACACCAGATAACGATGTAGCCTTTATATCTTTGACAATGGCCAAGATCTAGATAAATAGACGGAAAGTATGAATCTAAAACTTATTCATGAACCAAAACAGCCTGCGTCCTTTAATAGCGGAAGATGGAGCAGAGATCCCACATAATATGTTTTTCAGCAACAGGATTGGAGACTAGGTGACAAAATCTTTAAAAGTTTCTCCCGAAAAATACAACACAGGCTAATAACGTGCCTTTACAATGAGGCAATCAGATACTAAACTATTCCTTTCAAAAGTAGATTCAATTTCAAAAAAGGACAATAGAAAATTTCTCTGAAGCAATGGATCAGGAAGTTTCCTACCTGAAATCGCGCCTGAATGATATAATAAGTTTGTACAAACCTTAAAACAAATTTTAAATATATCCCTAGAAGTTGCCGAACTGAGTACATAGCGGGGCTCTATGAAAAATCTAAACCCCTACTTAAAATATATGAGAAGTAATATGAGGATCTTTTTCGGAAGCAACAATACAGGCTCGGGAAAATATGTTACATACAATATTCGCTAACAGAACGGACACGTAAGCTGGTAAAGAGTCAAGACATGAAAGAAAACAGCAGATGCGGCTCTTAAAAGCAGGGAAGGATCCGGCGGATACAAAGAGTTTTAGACCGCCACTCTTTTATGTCACATTTTCAAGGTGTTCGAAAAGAATGATGCTGAACCGGATGGCTGAATTTATGTAGTTTACAATTTTTCCAGAACGAACAGGAAAAGCCCTATTTCAGCCAAATTCTTAACCTTTCCAACACATTGAAGATGGTTATGAATGAAAAGAAATATGGTAGCGTTTATAGACCTATCTGACGCTTATGACACAGCTAAACATCAACGGCTGCAAAATTCTACAAAACTACAAAGGGTTTTGGACTTACAAGGTTGGTGAAATGTCTTTTCCAGAATAGACGCTGCCACGTAATACTCCAGTCATAGAACAGTCGGTAGGGCGACCAAAAGAATGGCCTCTCCCAGAAATGTGTCCTCTCGTCGATTCTATACAAAGTATACACTAACGACCAACCCATAAAACAACAAACCAAACAATTTATCTACACTGATGACACAGCAGTGGCAGCTCAGGGAAGATTCTTTAATGAAGTTCAAGAAAAACTGACAAATGCTCTAGAATAGACTAAACTGGTGTTTTACGTTATCCTGCTGGCCTGAGAAAATGAGGATACCAGGAGGTCGATAACTGCAACTTTGTAGTGGTTCAGAATAGTCACCACCTACTAACATGCACAAACAAAAGAGACATGTTAGATGAAGACCTAATTTTGTAACAGCGCCATCTATATGGCTAACTATTGGAAATATAGGATTTAAGTTTTTGGTGTTCCGGACACGGAAAGTAAGTAGGTACAGAGTGTAAATTGCTATATTTCTACTGTATATTTGTTCAGCTTATATTATTTACCATATATTTGTATTTATTTTTTTTATCATGTTTTTGATAATTCTTAAAGCTTTTCAAGATACTCTTAAGTTTGGTGGTAAATAATAGCTTTTTTTGGACCCCTTGTTAATTTTTAATTTTAATTTGTTTATTGATTTTATATGAGCAGGTTGAGAGTAAATTACAAACAGTGGTACGTGTTTGGTTTTCTGAAGTATTTTTTCTTTGTTTTTAAGTCAACTTAGGCCAGTTAATCGACATTTTTTCCTGTCGCTAAAGATATTTGGTCAAAGACGTTACTTTATCAATACTTTTAAGTTCAGCACATGTCTAATCACCTAGTTAAATTTTTGGCAGGTGTGAGGCAGTATTGTGTGAACAATACTAGGTAACAGCAGATTATCGAAATACAATTATAAAAAACACTTATCGTAATGTACTTGCTTCAAAGGTTTTATTCGTTCGGCACTTATATCCTAGGTATATCACAGGAAGTCAGGGTAAATAATAATATCAACACGGGAAATGGTTGCACTATGTTTTGTTTTGTATTTGGTCTTAGGATAATTTTTATTTACGTTGTTTTATTCGTTGTTAAATTTTTTTTTATATGAATTGGTATTTGTGTTAGAATATACGCATTTATTTTGTCTTGTTATTCTTCTTCGGCTTTTTCCCATTATTAGTTCACCATTTTCGTCCTCCACAGCACTCTATTCTCCCAATCACCTTCTATGAGCTCTTCATCTTACATAGTATTTCTTATGTACGTTTTCCTTCTTATAACAGCTCTTCATCTCCGGGATCTTTTTCTCTCTTCTTTTCGGTGGGTAGCAGTCCAATATTATTTTTGGCCACCTGTGCTCTGGTATTCTTTGTATATGCTCGTACCACTACAGGGCTCTGTTTCCAATTTTTTTTTGTAATGGAGCACTATACTTCTATTCTGTTCCATATTTTCTCTGCTCTTATTCTATCCTCTCTGGTGAATTATAGACATTTTCTCATAAAGTCCAATTCCACTGTTATTTCGTATTATTGTTGCCATTGGCTATACTTATAGGATAATATTCAGCTCTATGCTTTGAAAGATTCTATTTCTGTTTTCTTTGGTTAAAGTGTGTATTTCCATATTACTCAATGGAGTATTTTCATGGCTTGTTTTCTCCGTGCTATTTTCATTTCTATATCTTTCATACAAGTACCATCTCGCCGTGTCATTGACCTTAAGTTTAAAAAAGGCTTACAACTCTTAATAGTCTCTTCTTCTGAACTTAAGTTTAAATCTGCAACCTCAGATCCAATACATAAGTATTCGGTCTTACACATACTTATTCTTAGTCCTCTTAGCTTGTATTTTTCCTTTCAATTTCCTTATCTTGTGCAAAGATGACTTTGCACAAGCGCTAACGGACATAGACAAGGTAATGCTTATAAACGGAGAACGATTGAACAACATAAGATACGCTGATGATACTATCATTTTTGCAGACAGTCTGGAAGGTCTGCAGACACTTGTCTGCAGGATGGCAGAAGTAAGTAGCAGGTTTGGGCTTAATTTTAACATCAAAAAACTAAATACATGGTTATAAGCAAAAATAGGATAATACCACCTGGTCAATTACTAGTTAACCAACAACCTATAACACAAATCACTAACTTTTGTTATCTGGGTGCAAACTTAAATGAACAGTGGGACCAATCGACGGAAATTAAGATAAGGATTGAGAAAGCAAGATCAGCTTTCGTCAAAATGAAGAAAAAAATCTTTAACTGCCACAATATAAAATTGGAAATAAAAGTTCGTTTACTAAAATGCTACGTATATTCCGTTCTTTTATATGGCGTGGAGTTATAGACCTTAGCTGAAGCATCACTGAAGAGACTCGAAGCATTTGCGATGTGGTGCTATAGATGCATGTTGAGGATTTCCTGGATAGACAGAGCTACCAACGAAGAAGTACTACATAGAATGGGTAAAGAGCGCGAACTAGTCGTAACCATAAAACGTCGCAAACTAGAATACCTGGACCATATAATGCGCAATGAACAACGATATGACCTACTTCGGACCATACTTCAAGGTAAAGTGCATGGGAAAAGAGGTCCAGGACGAAGAAGAATATCCTGGCTGCATAACCTGCGAAAATGGTTTAACTTAACCACTACCGAACTTTTCAGGGCAGCAGTCAACAAAGTCAGAATAGCCATGTTAATGTCCAACATTCGTAACGGATAGGCTGTTACGATCCGATAACGGATAGTTATCTGTACGAATATTCTCCTTGTTTTTTAACAATTAAGCACGGCATTTCAAGGATATATATGCAGGAAGTGTTAAGATACCATATTTCCGGAACAAAGGTTTGCATGATGTATTCTTTTATAATATAAAAAGTCTGCTGAAATGATGAAGAGAATCCCAAACAGAGTATTACCCCAAAAAGGCAATACCGTATCTCAAATTGGATTCAATAACGGACACATAAACACTAAGTGGTGTGCAACTGATTCGACAGCAAAGCAATTCGATGATATCTTTTTGCTTAAATATACAGTGTGTTGCTCAAATTTAAGTTTAATATTATTAAATTATTAATATTAATATTATTAATATGGAGAACTAAGAAAATTTAAGAACTTATTTTTAGGTGCAGGCTGAGAGATCTACTCTACATCGCGCGATTTGTGCAGTAGATGATACAACACCGATCAAACTGAAAGAACCAGAAATGCTCATAAACCATTTTACTAAGGACGAGAAAATGCGCACCTGCACGGGCGACATCTCAATGAGGTCAGTCAAGACCATGTTGACATTATAGCGTCGAACTATTGGCTGACATCAAGAAAGATGTTCCCTAAAATAGAAGGTTCGTTACTCGCCATTCAGGATCAGGTTATACCAACCAAAAATTACCCGAAAAGACCGTCAGGTCCAAAATGACAAACGCCGATATGGATGTCAAGCTCAAGAAACTATCCAACATCTTACCGGGGGCTGTCAGGCATTTGCTGCAACTGAATATAAGGAACGGCACGACTCAGTACTAAAGATCTTTCATCAAGAGATAACCATCAAACTGGCACTTCTCCAAACAAACCATCTCCCATATTATCAATACGTTCCTGAAAATATACTTGAGAATGACAACTACAAGCTATACTGGGATCGCACAGCACTTACAGACCAAACAGTGGCACATTATATACCATATCTCATCATCATTATCATCATAAGTGGCATTACAGCTCGTTATGAGCCAAAGCCTTCTTCAGAACAATCTTCCATTCGCCCCTGTCTCTGGCAACTCTTCTCCATGCTTTTACTCTGATGGATTTTAGATCATCCTCTATGTTATCTTGATACCTAAGTTTTGGTCTTCCTCTGGCTCGTCTTCCCACTGGTCCTCTTCGGTAGAAAATTTTTCTGATCGTTGCATCTTCATCTCGCCTAATTACATGTCCTACCCATCGAAGGCGTGCTAATTTAATATATTTTACCACGTCAGGTTCCCCAAAACTTCTATATAATTTAAAGTTGTAGCGCCTACGCCACAAACCCTGTTCTTGGACTCCTCCATATATTTTTCTTAGAATTTTTCTCTCGAAAGGTTTAAGCAATTCTTGGTCGTTCTGTGTAAGTGACCACGTTTCAGACCCGTATGTTAACACTGGCCTTATTAGTGTTTTATATATGGTAACTTTAATTTTTCTGGGTAGTTTTGGGGCCATATGTTTCCTCAAGCCATAATAGCACTTATTGGCAAGCACTATTCTTCTTTTAATTTCTTCGCTGGCATTGTTGTCTTTGGTCAGCAGCGAGCCCAGGTAGACGAAGATGTCCACACCTTCCAGTTCCAGATCATCAATTATTAGTCTAGGTATCTGGTTGCCTGATCGAGTACAATACATATACTTGGTTTTCTGTGCATTTATTTTTAATCCCATTCTAAGTGCAGACGCCCTTAGTGATCGAAATGCTTCGATCAGAGATTCTGTGGACCTAGCAATAATGTCTATGTCATCTGCAAAGCCGACCACTTGTACAGATTTATTAAAGATGGTGCCATTCCTATTAATATGGCACTCTCGAATTACTTTTTCTAGTGCAAGGTTAAATAAGAGACACGACAGTCCATCTCCCTGTCTCAGTCCATTTTTACAATGGAAGGGTCTGGAAAAGTCGTTTTGGATTCTGACTACACTCTCTACGCCTATGAGTATAAGTTCCGTTATACCGTATCTCATACTAGTTAATAAACTTAAGAGACAAACAACACTAGTTGATGTGGCGACACCAAACAACAATAATCTTCGTGTTAAACAGAACAAAAAGATCGCCAAGTACAGGGATCTGGAATATTTCAAATACGAAGAAGTCGAGAATGAAAAGTACCCAGACAATACCTATTTTTCTCTCTACTACTGGAGTCATTCCGAAGAACCTCCTAGAAAACATAAAAAAGCTAGGTCTGAATGAATATCTCTACAAGACCATGCAGACAGCTGTACTACTCTCAACGTCCAGATTTGTACGAAAATTTTTGGGAGATACCCCAGCATACCAAGTCACCTACGGCTTCAATAACATGGAAAGAGTCCCACCAGAGCTCAATACTTCTGATACCGTAGGTATCTGGGATGAGTGAATATTTCCTCTAGAGGGAGTGTGAGCCGTATGGCTAAATCTGGATATAGAGAACTAAAAATTTATACTACTAAGAAATTATTAGGGAGGTTAAAGAATTTTGTTTTTATTCCTAGTTTACATATTCTCTCATTCACTGCCTTAAAATCAAATATGGCATTTTTCATCTTATTGTCAACTATTAAGGTTACTTTGAACTCTTTGTTTCCGCTATCTTTTCCGTTATATAGTATTGTATGCGTCTTTTGTCTTTTATTACGTGTCATAGCTATTTAGTTTCGTGTATTGCTTCTTGTTATATTTTGTATTTTTGGAACTCGTTCAGTAGCGATGCCTGTGCTCCTGGGTTAATTAATGTCAAGATGTTCCATGTACTGAGTGCGTAGTCCGTGTTTCTTTGCTTAAGTTGTCGTCGATGAGACCGATCTATCCGAGGCTTATTTAAAGGTTTCGTGGTTTTGTACTTTTTACGGTAACGGGTTAACGGTCCATTGCCCAACCCTGTAGGACCAGAATTTTTTGTCAGGGTAGCGGATATGGTTATATGGGGATATTTAATTATTCTTTATACTATTTAAAATAAAAAAAATAACCTTAAGAGTAGTTCGTCAGGCATTCTCAATAAGTGTCCAAACCATTTTAAACCTCTTCTTTCTATTCTGTCAATGACCGTTTCTGTAGCATTCATGTTATTGCTTATAGATTCGTTGGTCTTTCTTTTCAGCCTTGATGTTCTAGCACTTTTTCTCAAATAATCCATTTCAACTGCTAACAATCTTCTCTTTAGGTCTGCATTAATTGTTATACTTCAGAGCCATAGCAAAGAACTGATTCAACCATGGTTTGCCCTATTCTTAACGTTATATACTTTCTATTGATAAAAACTGAAAATATATTTTATCTAAAGCAGTTTTGACGTATACAGACGCCTTTAATGCAAAGAACAATTACATTCTTTCCTTTATAAATAAAAAAATTAAAGAAAGACTTATTTTTACTTACTATTTTTATTGGATGAGAAGTTAATGGCCTTTCCCCTCGCTTGAGAATTTGTTCTTCGTTGCGCGTTTGATAAATTAGTATTCTCGTTTAAGTCATTGGTAAATGGTTCTGGAGTTGACGTCTGTTTAATTATTTGTGTAGACCAGGAACTTGGAGGGAAATAGGTGGGTTGATCAGTAACACTCTCATCTTCGCTTTCAACTCCTACGAAGTCTCTGGGTGATAGATTTTGCTCACCGGTTCTAAAAATAAAAATAGACATTCCATGAAAAAAGCTAGCACAATACGTAGATCGATACAATAGACATATTGAAAGTAAAGTCAGATTAAAAGTTAAGCTATTAATTTTTTACGTACAAAAATGTATTTCAACTGAAATTAGTACTTTAGTTTATGTGTATCCATATTATTGGAGTACAAGTATTGGTTGGCATTCAGAATAGGCCCAATTTCTATTGATTCATATGAACTAAGGACTGCTTATCAATACAAACGATCGTTTCATGTCGTCTAGTTTATTTAACCCATAATGACCTAGTGTTACTTTTATGTAACGCTTGCAGAGGTACTTAGAAAACTGTACATAAAGTTTCAGTTTGGCTATAATCACGTAGATGGCCGTGTAAGGCATTCAAAACAAACATAAAAGGCATTCTGTGCAAAGCCACGCTGATAGTTGTTTTAGTTAGTGAGTAATTGTAGTCTGAATCAAATATAATTTAGCAACTATCATGAAGCATAACATTCGTTTCGAGTAAGTGTTACAAAAATATTATTTTTAGAGTAAAATGCATAATATTTTTACAAGAACACTGTTAAATAATGCTTTTTGTTGTCTGTGAAAATTTATATAATACTTTGATATTTGATAAAAACAGCTTTGAATTGTAGAGTTACGTATGTGTAACGCTAGGCTCTCTGAAGTACGTGTCCTTTTTAACCTTGAAATAAGTATTAATGCTCTTTATTTCTTTCTAGATGAGGTTTAACTCTACAAGAAGCAATAGAATTAGCATATATTATAGATGATGCAGATGAAATCTTCATTGATCCTCCGGATGCCAGTGAATTAACGGATAAGGATTCTGGAAATAAGGATGAGGGAGGCACTTTAGACAATCTAACTGGCCGTCAACTTCTGTCCAAAGTGAAAATTAGATTTAAAAAATATAGAGATGGTGATGATGGACGAACATATGAACAAAATACAGACAGAGAAACTATAGAAAATGAGAATTTTGAAAAGCAGGAAGAGAGGGACGATATCCCAAAAAAAAATTAAGCTTAACGGTAAAATCAACTGGAACGAGAATTGTGATTTAGTTCCATCACATGCACGACCTTTTCCTGTACAAAGTAATAAAAAAGATATCGTAGATCATGTTGCTCCGTTCGAAAAAATGTTAGATGATAATATTATCCAGATGTTAGTAACAGAAACAAGAAGGTATGCCATTTTTAAAAACTGTCCAGATCCTCAAATTACGGCGGAAGAAATTCGATGTTTCATTGCCATTCTAATCGTGAGTGGATACGACTGCAAACCTAGCAAACGACATTTTTAGGACCGCCAGCCTGACATGCGAAATGAAGCAGTTTATAATGCCATGAGGCGGGAAAGATTCACTCAGATAATGCGATTTATACACTGCGCAGATAACTTCAAAGTAGATGCTAATGACAAACTCTTTAAACTTCGACCGCTTGCAAATATGGTAAAAAATAATTTTCATAAAAATTTTGTTCCCGTTGAGCACCTCTCTTATGATGAGTCAATGATTCGATACTTTGGCAAGCACGGGTATAAGCAATTTATAAAAGAAAAGCCAATTAGATTTGGTTTCAAAATGTGGGAGCTCAATTCCTACAATGGATATCTTCTAGATTTTTAATTTTACCAAGGTAGACAAAAAGATATACACACCATAGTTGAGGAAACTTTTGGAAAACCTACCACTCCGCTGATAAAAATATTGGAGCAGATACCACATAAAGAATATCCTTATCATTTCTATGTAGATAATCTTTTCACTAATATAAACGTATTTAACTACTTAAAATTAAAAGGATATAATATTACGGGAACCTTTAGGGATGACAGAATTCCTAAAACTTGTCCACTACCGAGAAAAAAAGAATTGAAAAATTTGGACCGTGGTAGTTTTGCTTCATGTATCGACAGCGATAATGGTACTTTTTTCATAAAGTGGGTAGACAATAACGTTGTGGCTGCTGCATCTACAGCTCATGGTGCTGCGCCTGTGGGAACTGTGCGTAGATATAGCAAAAAAGAAAAAAATATGTGCAAATTCCAAGACCGCAAATCATTGCCGAATATAACAATAATATGGGAGGAACGGATTTAATGGACCAAAACATCTCTACATAGAATTATAATCCATTCAAAGAAGTTGTAGCGGTGTATCTTCAGATGGCATATTGATGCAAGTACTAGTAACAGCTGGATACTCTACAAGCACCACTACCCCAAGATTTCCCAATTAGATTTCAGAAGATGTATTGCTCAGTCACATCTTAAAAAATATACAAATGCTCCAGCATGGAGGACGATCCAGTTTTTCGAAATTTAGTGTCTCGCTTAATAGGAGCTCAGAAAATTTAAGGTACAATGGAAACAATCACCTTTTAATATTTATACCTATCAATAAAAGACGTCGCTGTGCAGGAGAGGGGTATAGCAGTAGTACTAAAACAATGTGTAGCAAATGTGATGTCGGCATGTGTACTGACTGCAATTATACTTTTCATATGATAACATTCTAGTTAAATGTATTGTCATTGTTTGTATTGTTCTATAAATTTCATTGTGTTTTTTAAGAATTTATTTTATTTTATTTTATTTTATTTTAGTTACGGTACTGTAATGACCTAGCGTTACATTTATGCAACACATATTTTTTTGTCTATTGTCTATTATTATACATTTTTAATAAAAATATATGTTTCTTTAATAAATTACAAAAACAAATAACTTATATTTATGAATAATGATGGTCATAATAAGTTAACTTTGAGTACATTATTTCGTGTTTTTATTATAACGTGGAATTTTTTTGTTTATTTGTTTTTTTTCCATAATTAAAATATCCCAAATAGGCCAATTCATTCTCCAAAAAGAATACATGTCGTCAATAATTGAAGTCATGCGTGTTTTCATTGCTGTTGGTGCTTTTGTCGCTGTTCGTTTCTTAGACTTCTTCTCCTCCATTTTCTTCTATCCTTAACAACTTGTTTAACTAACTTGTTAATTAACTTGTTCAAGTTTGTCTTATTCAATGCCTTCTAGATGTTAGTTTCTTAGCTGGTTTGCTTCTTTCATGATTCCTCCTTCCGGCTGGTTTCCAATTTCATGCTGCTTTTGGAAGTCGTGACTCATTTGTACGAACTAGTGATGTCTTTTGAAGAAGATTTCTTTAGAATATCTCGAATTTGCGGATGACATCTGCCTACTAACTGAAAGCCAAAGTCATATGCTAACAAAACTTGATAAGTTGGCACAGCACTCTGACATGATTGGACTCAGAATAAACACAGAGAAAACCAAACTCTTAAAAAAATAATAAAATAATGATAAACCGTAAGGAACTAGAAGAGGTAGACAAGTTTACATATTTTTGGGATCAGACATGGAAAGAAACGGGGGGTATAAAAAGGATATACAGACGAGAATAATAGAATAATAAAGGCTCTATATGCATTAAATGCTTTAAATAAAATTTGGCAAACAAACGAAATATCAGAAACAACAAAAATTAAAATCTTTAATAGTTGCATTACTTTACGGAGCAGAAACATGGAAATAGGACAAATCCGCAATTAAAAATCTGCAAAATTTTGTAAACAAATGTTTTCTAAACAAAATTTTATATAACAGTCATAAGACCGGAACAGCAACATCCCCCGATTTAACTCCTTTGGACTTCTTCCTATGAAGTTATTTAACAAGCAAGTTTTATAATACCATGCCTGTTTTATTGGAAAAACTAAGATCACAAATAGTGCATAAATGTAGTCTAGCAACTGCTGAAAAGCTTCAAAAGTTTGTCGTAATTTTGAACAGCGACTTTATAATTGTACGGACGTTAGTGAATATTTTGTTATCATTATGTTAGCCGTGGAAGCGGCCTTTGAAAATAAGTATTGACGAATTGTTTTGTAAGCGATATCAGTGCAAATTGTAAGCGATAAGTATTGTAATTAGAATGTTTAATGTTTTTATTTAAGTGAGTTTTTTAAGTTAAATAAAGTTAATTAAATCACATTGTGCTTCAATTAATCTCTGAACCCATAGAAAACCGTAACAGCTGGTGTCAGAATTAAAATTAAGTGAAACAAGGTATTTTAGATAATTTGTATGACCAAAACAAGAAGTGAGACAAAGAAAGATAACATTCGAGATATGATTGCCGCAATGGAACAAAGTCAAAGAGAAGAAAAAGAGGCTGACGGAAAACGGTAAGAAGAAAAAGAAAAATGTCGACAAGAAGCTGAAGAAGACGTCGCCAGGAAGAAAAAAAATCTGAAGAGAAACGTCATCAGGATGAAAAAAACCTGAAGAGAGATGTCAGGCAGAACAAGAAGTCGAAGACAGACGTCGCCAGGAATGCAGAGAGTTGCTCGTAAGTCTTATATCAAAAATATAAATCTACAACATAAGTTAATAAGATATAAAAAGAGAAATCGAAGAAATAAAAGAAGATGTGAAAATAGAAATCGAAGAGATAAAAAAAGACATGATTAAAGAAGTTGAAGTAACACAAGGCCTAATAGAGGAAATACATGATGAGGTAACGAGAACTCTTGAAAATATCCGTCTAGAAATTGAAAAGACCAAGCAACTGAGAGTTAAAGGTAAAGTAAAAGTGATTTGCTCTTCTGTCAATGGAATGATTAAGCGTCCTACATTCGATGGCGAGACATCCTGGCCAGTGTATAGAAGACAATTCGACGCTACTACACAAAATAATTGATGGGAAAATGAACAGAAGGCAACAGCTCTCATATTATCACTTTGAGGTAAAACTGTCAAACTCCTTAAAAACATCCCAGACGACGCATAAAAGACCTATGAAACCCTCTATCGGCTCAACGAAGTCAACTGAAAGTGATTATCTAAGGCTCTAATGAGTCTGTGCAAGAATACCGAGCAGAAGTAGAAAATATGGCACTACTCGCTTGGCCCGAAGTCCCGAAAGAGTTTCTGTACCAATTCACCATCCAATGCTTTCTCGATGGCCTTCTTCTTCTTCTTCAAGTGCCCTGTCCGTTGCGAACGTTGGCTATTAACATGGCAATTCTGATCTTATTTGCGGCGCTTCTGAATAGTTCGACCGATGTTAGCCCGAACCACTTCCTCAGATTTTGGAGCCACGAGTGTCTTCTCCTGCCTGGCCCTCGCTTACTGTCTATTTTTCCCTGGACAATCAATTGCAGTAGACGGTACTTATCGTGTCTCAATATGTGGCCTAGATATTCAAACTTTCTTTGTTTAGAATAGAATTGAATAGAATTGTTTAGAATATTTCTCGATGGCCTGCGCGACGTAAACTTTTAGCAGACGATACGAATAGGGAGAGAACGCTACCAATTATTAAAGGACGCTGTTTTCGTAGCCCCGGAGTATGAACTAGTGAAAAATGTGTCCCGCCATCAACGCAAAGTTCATTTCAAGAGCTGATTCTTTGAAACAAGAACGTCAAGTGCAACCAGAGTGTTACAGTTGTGGGTAGGCTATCTTCAAAGTAATTTCAGACAAAGTACAAGATCAGAGGACAGAAAAGTGACCGATAGGCAATCCTCACAACAGCAACTCAGTACCAGATGCTCAATATCCACAAAAAGACGAAGTAGCGACAATTAAATATGCTGATGGATTTCTTAATAGTCACCGAGCAGAGAGAAGTCGTAGGAATGTTGACGGTTTCTCGAGAAGACCATGCTAGAACAGGAATTGCCGATTAGGCTGTAACGAGGAACGAGGGGGTGAGATTAGACAATTGAAAACCATAGAGGGTTCTTCTTCTTCCTGGACTTTGTTTTCCAAATATTTTTCTTTGCAGGATGGTTTGAAGGAGAGCATATCTGGATTCATTTCGCATAATATGTCCGAAGAATTGTAACTTTCGAGATTTGATGGTGGTCAGTACCTCTCGGATCGTTTTCATTCTTCTGAGGATCTCCTTATTTGTGACTCGGTCAGTCCACGGGATTTTAAGTATTCTTCGATATAGCCACATCTCAAATGCTTCCAGTTTTCTGCATATATCTTCGTTCAAGGTCTGCGATTCAACGCCATAAAAAAGGACAGAGAAGGCGTATCATCGCAGCATTCTTACTTATGTATCAAGAGAGAGTTTGTGACTCTTGAAGAAGGCTCCTGTCCGATTGAAGGTGGATCTAGCTTTTCCGATGCGTGCTCTAATCTCCTGGTTGTTGGTCCATTATTCATTTATTATGGTGCTGAGGTAGTTGTAGTGCGTCACTCTTTCTGCAGGGGATCGGTTGACGTAGAGTTGACCTTCTGTTTATCCTTGCTTATTATCATAATCTTTGTCTTCTTAACTTTATATTGAGTCCATATTGTTGACTGTAATACGTGATTTTGTTCATAATAACTTGTATGTCTTCTTAGTTGTCCGCAAATACTATGGTATCATCTGCATATCTGATGTTGTTTAGCCGGTAACCATTTAGTAGGATACATTTTTCAGTTTCGTGCAAAGCTTCGATAAATATTCTTTCAGAATACAAATTGAAGATTCTATCTATCTATCTAATTAGCCTTCTTCGGTCCATATTTGGACATATGCCTCCCTAATCCTTTTCCATTCTTCTCTGTTTGTCGCTACAGTCATCCACCTAGAGCCCACACGCTTCTTGATATCATCTGCACATCTCATTCGGGGCCTTCCTCTGCTTCGTTTATATTCTCACGGTCTCCAACAAGAATTTTGTTCCATCGGTCTTCTTTTCGTCTTATATTGTGTCCGGCAAATCTCCATTCCAATTTTGCAACTTCTTATCTAACATCCCCCACTTTTGTTTTCTCTCTTATCCACTCGTTTCTCTTTTTATCCATAGATTGAAAATTAGAGGAGACAAAATACTGCCTTGCCCCACTCCACGCATGATTTTCACATAGTCAGTGTGTTGACCTTCAACTCTGAGATTTGCTGTCTGATTCCAGTAAATATTTCTAATTATTTTCAGATCTTGGTTGTTAATTCTTGCTTCTTTTGATATTTGCATCATCTTGGCGTGCTGTACTCGATCAAACGCTTTCTCGTATTCAATCAGACATACGTATACGTCGCAGTTAACGTCTCTGCATCTCTGGAATAAGACTTGTACTGAGAACAAAGCCTCTCTAGTACCAACAGCATTTGTGAACCCGAACTGGTTGGGGGAAATTTGACTTTCACACAGCTTGCAGATTCTCTTATGAATTATCTTTAGAAACAATTTTAGGAGATGACTCATGAGGCTTATAGTACGGTAATCTTTCTTTTTTGGCTCCTGTTTTTTTTGGAATAAACTCAGATTTCAGCCATTCTGTTGGTATTTCTTCAGAGTTGTATATGTTGTTGAATATCTTTGTGATTATTGCTATTGACTCGTTAGCACTACACTAAACAAGGACAAACAGTTTAAAATTGCAACAGGATAGAGAATTCCATTCTCTTTCCTGTTGCCGACCAGAATGTAGCTTCGACTTTTTTAAATGATTTTAAACTGTTTGTCCTTGTTTAGCGTAGTGTTATGTTCAACTTTATGTTTAATTTTTATTTTTATTACATTCTGGGATTGTTCGATAGCCCAAAATTGACGAAATGCCCCTGAAGATGCTCTAGTGAGCGGAAGTACTTGGGCAAGATTTAATTAATAAAACTGTGCTCGATATCTGCCTTTATTTTATCAAAGTTCAATATGACTTGGGCCAAAATTCGTGAGATCATACGTATTACTGGGATAACTGTCAACAAGATGTGGAAGAATGATGCAAATGATGCTGTGTGGAAGACATATTAAAGATAACTTAATCGTATTACGACAATTTTTATTTAGTTTAATAAATAATATGTAGTTAAATTAGTTTTCAGCGTGGGTATATAGCATTTTTCAATATGTAAAAATGGAACCTTTTTTGAGAACGCCAATGACGCATATTAAAATTCATCAAGTGCCTAATAAATATTGCATAAAAATATTTGCCTATGATCCAGCCATGGGAATATTACTTAAATTTTTTAGTAAATCACACAATTTACATAAATTATATTCAACAAATTATTACCTAATCATTAAAACATTTTGTTTCCAAGAGATTCGTATAATATAAATAAGACAAATTTTTAATTAATAGATAATTAATAGTGACATTTTTTTAAATAAAATATGTTAAATATATTTTGAAATTATAGCATATTTAAATAAAACTAACGTCTTCCAAAATGTTCATAAAATTGATTGACAATATGATGATGACCCGTTCAGTGTTAATCAAGTTTTTTCAAGTGAAAAATATTTAAATAGAAATATTTCCTCTTCTTTTGGCAATGGCGCACCTACAATTTTCTTGGGAGGGGGATTTGGTTGGGCACCGAAATTTTTTTTATGCTACCTCCATGTACTAAACATAGCAGTGCCAGAGATTCAGGTATCTGTTATCCTTCCTACCAACTAAAACCATCCTCTCCTAGTGTACAGTTGACTGTCGCACGTACCGTACTCCGAAAGTGGGATGACCGCAGGAAGGCTGACGATATTGTTCAATTGCTTGTTCAATATTATTCGCAAAATAAATTCCCAACACAATATACTATAACATATTTTATGTTTTGTGTTACACAGGGTATCCTGTGTTTGACTTTAAGTTCCAACGCATGCGCATTGTTAAAAAACAAAAGGTATTGTTATAAAATATTGGACAGAACGGATGGCTTCTTGGCAATCCAATAAAAATTGTACTTAGATAGTATATATATATATATATATATATATATATATATATATATATATATATATATATATATATATATATATATATATATATATATATATATATATAAGTTACGTAAAATATAAGTGGCTCTTCCCTTTCGGAATCCAATCAGTTTGGTGTAAGTTGGGTTTGTGAAATAAAGCTTTTATTGTGAAAATTTGCCTAAATTATACGTATACGTATGTCAAAATATTGCAGTACCTGTATTTTCCAGATTCATGTTAGGTTATTTTGCATTTATTAATTTTCATAAATTTCATGCATTTGTGAAGGCAATTAAACTGGCGTCAACAAAGACCATCCCGAGGGGATGTAGAACCAACTATATCCCTAGAATGACTGAGAATAATTGCAAACTGTACGAAAACTACTGACAGCCAACTGATGAGAACCCCCTATCTTCAACTACGATCGAAGAAGGTGAAGACTTAGTATCGGCAATATCAGAAAATAGACGCTAGGCATCGATACAGACTAATATGACACACAGTAGCAGTAAAGCCTGGACATTAATAAAGTATCTGGGCGAAAACAAGATGACAGTGCAATCCACCTACATCAATGTAACTCCAAATTAGATAGTTACACAACTTTTACAGAACGGTAACTCCGTAAAGGACCCAAACATCCCAACCAACAAGCAGTTTATAAAGAGGGGTCAGTACATGGAATCTGATACATACATAAATTTGACCAATAATTTACAGTGGACGAACTGAACATCGCTATTCTAGAACTTAAGACAGACAAAAAAGCAACTAGTAGGCATCAGAAATCTTTAGAAGTATGAGCAGTTTTTCAAAAACATGGCTATTAAAACTCATATTAAACTCGTGTTAATCCGTATTTAATCGAGGAAAGGTATCCAGTGAAACTAAAAAGCCACCGCTTATCCCTCTCCTGTTTTCAACATAGAAGAAAACCTTATAGAGAAAAAAAGGCAAGCTTTAGAGTAGGAGGGTCATATACTAGCCATTTACTTAATCTTACCTAGTACATCGAGGATATTTATTAAAAGGGATTAAAGATCGGTGTTATATTTATTGATCTACCACATAATACTGTTAACTATCGAATACTCTTGCACAAAATGTACAAAATAACAAAAAATTACAAAATAGTAATTCTCCGATTAATTCTGAC
Source organism: Diabrotica undecimpunctata (assembly GCF_040954645.1). NCBI lineage: Eukaryota > Metazoa > Arthropoda > Insecta > Coleoptera > Chrysomelidae > Diabrotica > Diabrotica undecimpunctata. Next base: position 107,876,435 of record NC_092808.1, on the reverse strand, counting down.
TAACGGGTGTTTCCATGTTGAGTTCCAGGAGAAAAAAAGTGGATGTCGTGCCCAAACAAATGAATTACACAAGGAGATGTACTCTCTCCAGTACACTTTAACATATACACTAATGACCAACCGATCCGTGATACGTCAAAAACATTTATTTATGCTGATGATCGTGCAACAGCTTATCAATCTATTAGTGTTCTGGACATAGAAGAACATCTTACAGACGAGCTTAAATCGTTATCAACAATCTACTGGGAAAGTCAGGTGCACCCAAATACACAAAAAATACAAATTACTCTTTTCCATTTCAACAACAGGGAAGCCTCAAAAAACCTTTACGTTCAATGGAATGGAGTAACATTGTCACATTGTCTGACACATTCACCAAGTACTTCGGAGTGATGCTAGATAGAACAGTGAGTTACAAAGCTAAGACCCAAGCTAGAAATAATATGCTACATTTTAACGGTCAACAAAACTTAGGAATAAAAGGGAACAAAAGTGAAAACTTACAACAGAATGTTGTAAGACCCTCAGACCCTCAGACCCTCTTGTTTTTGAAAACCTTGTCAAAATGCATGGAATCTACACTATTCTGAAATTTCTAAGCATACAAGAAAGCATATTTTCAAAACATTTTGGAAAATTATGAATTAGATTAAAAGGAGTTTTGTAGCATTTTATATATTAAAAGAAAGCACCAAACGTTAAATTGTGCAAGAATTTTTAAAGCCATATATTAAATAATTTGCAAGTATGTCGCAAAATATTATAAATACTTTATGCATTGGTTTAAAATGTTAAGTCGTGGATTGATCACGTCAAGTTCCCATTGTATGGATCCTAAAAAACAAATAGAGACAACGTAAAGGAGAGAGTATAAAGACTAGATAAAGTTCAGTATGAAGTTCTAGACATATTTTCTGAACAGCTTTTAAAACTTCCCCATACTGCTGCCGAAAAGACACTTTAAAATTATACCTAGAACGTTACTTTTGATCAATAAGTGACGTTTATTAACTATACCTTACTCACGAATGAGAAAGCAGTTCCAGATTTGTCCTGCAGTGTTTGGTTCAAAAAACTTATCAGTTTATAGTCCCAAACAAAACCAATGCTATACGTGTATCTCTTTTAGATGCGGAAATAGTACAGATGAAAATTGCATGAAATACCAAAGAAGAAGGAAACACATAACGTAACGAAATTAGAAAAATTTAAAGATAATGTTTAGACAGAAAAGAAAGAGTACATCACTATTACAATGGATGTCCAGGTAGTAAAATTATCTCCATATCTTAACACAGGCAATATATATTTCAAAACCAAACTCTGCCGACATAATTTTACAATTTTCAATTTGCCAATAAAGGATATTCTTTGATACTGGTGGTCAGAAGATTAAAACAACATGTGAAGGTTCTTCGGCCTTCACATCTTGTAGCCTTGATTGTCATCAAAGTTGTCTGACCGATGAAAAAATAGCAATAATTATTTGGCCAGATAGAAGTCCGAGTCAAAATACAAATTATGTACTTTCAAACATATTACCGAATTTTGATATGATGAACAAAGTGATAGTATTTGAAAATATCCAGAACCAGGCCACACCCAAATAAAGCGCGACTCGCTTCATAGCACTATAGAAAGATAACTTCTTTTCTTACCGCGTAAAACTTCTAGAAGCTAATTGCTTCAAAAGCTTTTTACTGCCAAGCAATTTAAGATATCAGTCAATCAGAGCTGAAAATATGCTAAATAACCCTGTAATCAATAATTCTAAGATCAACAGATACTCACAGGATGGCCTAATGACAGTTCACCTGAACTTTGGAAATAACCTCCTCGGACTCCAGGTAACATATGATACTACGGTTCAACAAATTATTTTTCGCATTCGACGGCAAACGCAGTTATTCTGCCCGTAAGTATCGCCCGTGTTAAGCATTTAAGCATCTACTATGCGTAGAAAATTGCGCCGTGGCATACTTCTCGATTGAAATGAGTTAGTCAGACTTTTGTTGTGAGTAAGTAAATACGTCATGGCAGACGCTAAAAAAAATCATCAATAATAAAAGTAAGTACATAATATTTAGCATGTTTCTGTGTATGATCAGTGCATTTTAGTATTAAAAAAAGGTGCTAAATTGAAATTGTGATAAATTGATGATAGGTACAATAGTTCTTTGGCCCTAAATACAAGGTATCATGATACCTTGGATCCTAAACGGTAGTGTATTTTAAAATATTTTTTTTTTATTTTTAGGGCCGCCGACTGCGACTGAACTTCAGGAAATCGCAGATAATGTGAATTTAGATGACTCTGATTTTAATCTTTCTCTTTTTCCTGACAGTGATGATGATGGGGATGAATGGGATGAACCTAGAAATCTGGATAAGAATGAAATAAATATTGAAAGTGAGGAAGAAAGAAATGACGATCACGCTGAAATCAGTGACATATCAGACGAAGATTCGGATGATGACATGCTCTTGACAACTCGGCTTTTAAAGGAGAGTAACACGTCAAATTCTATTCCTAAAATAGACAGAAAAGAATGGAAGAGAACACATTTTACACCACAATTTACCCAATATCAACCCTCTGTGCAAGATCCCTTAAATCCCGAAAATATTCCAAGACCTATTGAATACTTCATTAAATACATCGTCAACAATTTTTTTGAATCCATGGCGTTGTACTCGTATATAAATATGAAGGAAGTAAAAAAAGCAGGAAAATCTTTGGAGACTTCTGCAGAAGAATTAAAAACGTTTATTGCATGCTGCTTGCATATTGGTATTTATGATTTATCCAATATTGGATCAAATTCAAAGGGCCTTGTCTGAATAATGAAAGAACTGAAAAAGTGTCAATCGATGAGCAAATGTTTCCCTTTCATGAAAAAGTATTAATGAGACAGTTTTTGCGAGGAAAACCTAACCCTGTAGGATTAAAGAATTTTGTCATGACGACTACGGGGGAATTCCACTTGATTTTCACATGTATGAAGGTAAAGGCAGATTTATTGAATCCAGCTTGGTACTTACACCAGAATGGCTGGATATCGAGGGAAGGGTTGTTTTAAAACTTACAGATACTCTGCCAGTAGGAGTATCTATTTTTGTTGACAGATATTTTACGTCAAAAATATTGATTAATGCATTACATTCACGGAAGCTTTATGTAACAGGAACAATATTGAAAAATAGAATACCAAAAACTGATGTGACATTTAAGACAGATATAAATCTAAGAAAATCAGGAAGAGGCTCCCACAATATGCTCGTTAAAAAAGACAACAAAATAACTGTTACAAAATCAGCATTTGGAGCTGAACCCTTGGGATTGTGTAGGCGCTGGTCAGTAAAAGATAAAAAATACATAAAAATAAATCATCCAGCAGTGATTAAGCACTACAACGAAAGCATGGGCGGAGTAGATTTGCTGGATAGGATTATGTCAAAGTACCCTATGAGCAGTAGAACAAATAAATGGACGATGTATTTACGCCTTTATTGATTTTTGTGCTGCAGCTAGTTGGCTACAATACAAGAAAGATTGTTTAGCTGCAGAAACTCCCAAAAACATATTCAAGATTACCTGTCATTTAAGTTTTCGCTTGCTAGGTCGCTCTTGTACTCCAAGAACAGAAATGAACCCACGAAAGTGACGAACAAAATGAAAATGTAACCAGAAAAAGAAGAAAGACTGCACCAATCCCCGATAAACTCTTAAGGTCAAAAGACGCTAAACACCTCCGAAAATTCGTTAATGAAAGCCAAAAATTAAGATCAAAATGTGAAGTTTGTCAAATGTGCCCGGTGCAAGGTTTTTTTATGTTGTAGTGTCAATAGAAATTGTTTTACTAAATTTCATCAATAAAACGATAAGTGAATATTAATTTTTTTATTGTCAGTCCAGACCCAAAGTATCACTAGTGATACTACAATTTTTGAAAAAACCAAAAGGGTTTTTTTTTATTTTTTGTTTTTTATGATTAGTAATCCCAAATTGTAACATTCTTTTGATTAGCAACAAAAAAATCACTGCAATTCATGTTTATAAGTAGTATCTCCAAGAAATAAAATCTGTCATCATCCCCAAAGGTAAACACTATTTTTATGACAATATTTTGCACTAATATTGTACTTCAGTGAAAACCATTTATGTAATTATTCTTTAAAAGTTTGCTTTATTTTCTTTTAATAGCTTAGACGAAGCAGCAAATTATTATAACTCCTCTTCTTCTTCTTCTTCTAATGGCGCTACAACCCTTTGTGAGTCTTGGCCTGCTTAACAATGTTCTTCCATTCTGCCCTGTCGGATACTTTCCTTCGCCATTGCCTGATGTTCATGGTTTTAAGATCCCTCTCTACGTCGTCTATCCATCTTTTACGGGGCCTTCCTCTTGTTCTGTTTCCTTGGGGCTTCCATCTCTGGACTACTTTTACAGCTCGATTATCTGGCATTCTTTCTAGGTGACCAAGCCAGTTTAGTCTTTGTGACTTTACAAATCTGACAATATCTGCGCTCTGCATTAGTTCATCCAGCTCGTGATTCATTTTAATTCTCCACGAACCATCGCTGCATTGGGTTGTTCCAAATATCTTCCTTAGTATTTTGCGCTCAAATATTCTCAGTTGATTTTCATCAGTGGTTGAGAGGGTCCACGTTTCACATCCATATGTGACCACTGGTCTAATTACTGTTTTGTAGATTCTCAGCTTAGACTCACGATTCAGTAACTTACTTTTCATTAAGTCTTTGTATGCATAAAAGCACTTATTACCGCTAAGAATCCGTGCTTGTATTTCTTGACTGATGTTGTTGTTGTCATTTATTATTGAGCCTTGGTAAGGAAAAGTGGAGGCATATTTGTAGGTATGGTTGTCTACCTTCAGATTCTCATGTTCATTCGATTTTGTGCACTCCATATATTTTGTTTTGCTTTCATTTATATATAGACCAAACGTAGCAGCTTCTCGTTTCAGTTCTATAACTTTTTCGCTTAATACACTTTTGTTGCGGCTTATTATGGCAACATCATCCGCATATGCGCATATTTGCATAGATCTTGTATTAATACAGCCGTTTATATCCAGTTTTCTAACAACAGCTTCTAAAGTTAGATTAAAAAGTGTAAATATCAAAGGCCTGCGTCATATCTCCATCTATTTTTACCATAGCTTTGGAACCCTTCAGAGTCATTCGTATAAGTTTAACCAACTTATTGGGTATCCCTAACATAGATAGTTGCTTTAACATCTTTTGTCGATCTACTCCATCAAACGCCTGTTTGAAATCGATATACTAGTTATTATAACTCATATCTGCCAATAAAATCATCAAAACCGTCAGTATTACTTACTTATTTCATATTTACATCAGAAAAATGATAGACAGCTTTGGTTTAACATGCCGACTTTCAATAAAACTCCATTTTCCTGCAATATAGTTTTTATCGTCTACTATAACGTAAGTAAGTGTGACTGTAGATAGAACGTTTTGCCAGATCCACTGCGATATCAAGAAATAAAAAATATCTAAAAGTACTTACCGGTATACTATATTATATTCTGTTCTGTTCGATGGTGCAACAAGCAAATCGGGACGAGGAGTTCTTAAAATGTGCAACGTTTCTGAGTCTTCCAAAAATTTTCGGTTTCTCTGACCTATGAGAAGATTGGCGCTGTAATCTTCAGTGGCTCTGCTGCAGTTCACCATATACCAATGATCACAAATCAACATCCGTTGTTGAAATAGTGTGGCATTTGGGCAAGTATAGCTGAATTGTCTTCCAAGACCGTCGCACATATGGTAAACCTAAACATATATTATTTATATATAAATTTTAAAAGTTTTAAGTGAAATTGTTAAATCTATACCTCGCGTCGTGAGAACATATTCAGAATATAGAACAGAAAAAATAAAGTACTACTGAGCATATTTTGTTTGTACGCCAGGATAACATGAGAGAGAAAAGAGGGAGAGGAGAGCGAAATAACGGAAGAACTCGATAGAAATGTAGTAATAAAGCAGTAGTATAGATGCGGTAGGAAGTGGTAGAATAGTAGAAATATAAGATATTAGAAGCTATTAAGTTACATTACATTTTGTTTTATAAATTTTCAATACAGTTTAATATTTTAAATATTTAAGTTCATCATAGCTATTCTAATAAATGTTCATATTCCAAACAAGAAAAAACCAGTAAAGTATTTTTTAATTAGAACAAGTGCTATACGAACAACAACATGCATCTCAACAAATACATTATATTCCTCAATATCCGGTTAATATTCGAAGCAAATTTCATAAAAACATAACTAAACACCTCTTATCTTTTATGTCACATAATGCACAATCTCTTCACGATAATGAGGATTACCAAATATAACAAAAACAAATCCACAAGAAAACTAAGTTCCTGTAGCTGGCTGTATACCATGTATCATAAAAAAATGATTTTAAACTCCTTTATAAAAGGTATATAATTAAAACACCCTATCGGGCTACATCACAGAATGTTTTCGGAATTTGTAACATTTTTTATATTTTTTTTTTAAATTAAAATATTAAATAATTTTTAAACCCTTTACCCCTGTTGCTGATACACCCATGGCCGTATCCGCAAATCGAGATGCGGGTGGGCTCTGTCACCCTTGTTAAATTTTATTGGAACATACCGACTATTCAGGCTGGTCCTTTTAAATAACTTTGGTAAACAAAGTCGTAAAAGCTCTTTATAGTATCTCTCTGAAAGAACCTAATTCAAAAGGTTCTATCGCTTCTCACGGTTCCAAAGACAAGAGTCCCGTTACTTACCTTTCTATATTTGGGTATCTACCTAAAGATGGAAACAGCTTGGCGTTCTTTTAGGCAAGTTGTCATTTTTGAGTGGGGGATATCCCAACTATTTTTTTGAGAAGCTTGTTAAATTTTAGGAGGACGAAAAGGACTCTGGCTGGGAATCACTACTTGCTGAGAGTTTGTTGGATACGCAAAGATATTAGTGAATTTTTACGTCTGGGCTACAATTGTAGCCCGTGCGCCTAATCACGTAAGTATTTTTTATGTTCTGGTGAATTCTCTATTACCATAAAATTTGTTTTTTTTTACAGAAAAATAGGAAAATTAACATTGCAAAAAACAGGAAAAGTAATTTTGGTTTTAAAATTTTCAAGGAGTACCTCTACTAAATTGTATCTATTTTTTATTTTAATTTATAATTTTTGATTTTCTATTCGAATCTATCTTTTGCAGGAAATTTGAGTATTATAATGTCCCAAGAAACGAGGAGGCGTGTTGAAATATCCACGGATCCATCTGTTTGGATGCACTGGTGTGACGAACTCGAAAGTGAAGATAGTGAGGCAGTGGATAGTGAAGATGAAACGTAAAATCCTGAAGAAGAAAATATAAATGAAAGCAATCATGATTTTGTATCGAAACAAGAGTATAGTTACATCACAGATGATGAGAGTGATATTAAACAAATAAATAAGTGGTTTGTGGGAAAGGACAAAAAAACGAAATGGAGAAAAGAAACACCTAATGTTAACGTCAGAACCAGAGCTTATAACTTAGTAACCCATTTACCTGCTTCGAAGGGACTTGCTAAATATGCAAAATCAGGTATTGAGTGTTTTAATCTTTTACTTGATGAGTCGTTCAATACGTTCAATAAAATTGTTTGCTTGACTGAAGTAATTTATAATTATGTAATCTAATTTAATTTTAAACATTTAATAATTTCTATTAAAAGTAACAAAAATCAATATGTTAAGTATAAAATGGAGTCTCATTTACCTGACATCCTTTATCAACATCTGCATAGTATCCAGTTGTGCGACCCAAACATGAAAAATTTGTCTGCGAGTTCTGAAAAGGAAAAAATATAATTAAACGTTTGGTTTTATAGAAATTTAATTAGGACTATAAAATAAAATAATATACGAGGCCATTTGTAAAATAAGGTTCACATGAATTTTAAAAATAGACAGCCTTATTTTTTTGTTGAGTGTTTTTGATAAATGTGACGTTATATTGTTAGTTCGTTCATTTATATTATTTCAATAGTAGTCCTACTAGTTAAATTACGTTATGGACCGTTCCTACTCTTAGTATATATGTTCCAATACTCAATGTTCCAATTATTATCGATTTTTTTCTTATAGTAAGTCCGGAGATTCTTCGCACCATCTTACTTTTTACTTGCCATCATCCAGCCTTCATTTGTCATGTCCACTGCTGGACATAGGCCTCCTTTAAACTTCTCCATTCTTTACGATTTTGAGCTTTTTGTTGCCAATGTTTGGTGATAAGCCTGATGTCGTCAGCCCAACGTGTAGGTGGTCTTCCTCTACTACGTTTGTCGGCTCTTGGCCTCCAATTTGTAATTTTGCTCGTCCATCGTGAGTCGTGCATTTTCGCTATACATTCGAAAAATATTCGCTTATTCTGTCCCGCAACGTCACTCTCAACATAGACCGTTCCATTCGTCTCTGTGCCAGTCTCAATTTCAAAGCCGTAGTCTTGGTTAGAGTCATAGTTTACGTCAAATAGGTCATGACCGGTAATACGCATTGGTCAAATACTTTTCTTTTGAGGCTAATTGGTATGTTGGCTCGAAGTGTGTCTCGCAATTTTCGAAAGGCTGCCCATGCTAAAGTAATTTGTCTTTTGATTTCGCATGTTTGGTTATCCGCGGTGATTCTTGTTTCATGACCCAAAATACGCATATTTCTCCACCAGTTCTACCACTTTGTCTTGAATAGTTAAATGGTTATTGGGGACCATATTTGTCATAAACTTAGTTTTAGTTAAGTTCAATCTGAGGTCCACCTTCGAACATGCAAAGTCCAATTCATTTAACATATCTGTGGCTTCTCCTAAATTATCTGTGATAAAGACAATGTCATCTGCGAAACGGATATGGTTAAGCTTTTCGCCGTCTATTGTTGGGTTTTATCGTGTATGGTGTATCTTAACAGTCATAGTGGTATTTTTGTAAATATTAAAAACTTTAAAACCGCGATGCCAGATTAGGCATCCATAAAGGATCTTTAATGCAGTAGTTTCTTCTTGCTTTCTACATCCTGATGCTGTTGACCTTATTGGTCATCATCATCATCCTCAATCATACACAATACAAATGTAACACACAAACACAATACACGAACGCTCATTCACACACAAACGTTTAAGCACATACAAATACTACAGAAACAAACACAATAGTGTGACTTTAATGGTAATGAAAATTACAAAAATGTTATTTTAATTACAATTAATTGTGGCTCAATACCATATAAACACGATATTTAAGCATTTTATTAATCTTATGCGTAGTAGTACAGAGATATGAATATTGCAAAAGTATCTGGATTTAATTAACAGCTGGATCCAGATATGGAAATAAGGTGCCGAATTGAAATGACTAGATGTGCGTTTCCAACGCAGAAAATGTTAAAATGGTCAAGACCATTTTATTAAGTAAATAAAGTGGAGTGGAAAAACTAGAAATTGTGTATTTTAATAAATAATATGGTAGTATCGATGTATTCCAAAATTAGAGTGAGCTCAAGAATTTCAAAATTTTATTTCGGTTAAATCAAGATTTCTGTTTTACCCAGATTTCACCCTTACACCTATGTTCAAAAAATGATAGGATAAGGACAAATAAAATACTAAATAATACTACATAAGTATACGTCTTAAAAAAGGAATGAAGAATAGTATTTATTTAAAGCGAGGTTGTTACCTTGTTTAGTTGTATATAATAGTAAGTATATAAAAAGTTACCAGAATTTTACTGATATGTGTTAAATGTATATATAAAAATAGTAATTTAAGAAAAAATACCTTGAAAAACCTTTAATTCTATTCAGAAAACATGTAAATGATCAGTCGTAATAATATAGCACAGAGTGCACGAAGCATGCAATCAATTTATCAATTTTCTACTATTACCGAAGGATTTACAATTTACATGAGAAACTCTTTGTCAGATCTAATTGATCGATCAGTAAAATGCTGTTTAATTTGTCTGTAGACGTGTCAATCGGCTGTTAGGTTCTTTGCTTGATCTTTTTTATTGATCACTTCCGCCATTGTAGTGATAGATAATGTATGTCGGCGTTTTGTTCTTTTCTTTTTTCGCACGAGAAAGGATGTTTCCATGGAATGTTTTAATAAAGCTTGCAATTATACAACCAAATAAAGACTGATGTGACATTGGGGAAATATATCGATCTATTGTATTGCAGATGTGTTACTCGGACCAGTGGCGTATTGAGGCCACGTTAACAGTGCTAAAATTAATATGTTTTATTGAAAAAAAATTAAAAACAATATTGAAAGTAATTTTTTAACGGAATGCATAGATGACATTAGTTTTTGTTATTGTTACAACAATGTGAACTTAAAAAAGAGGAATTATGTAAGGTCCATTCGCTTAGCTCTGGAATATTTTGACAGATTCATAGTCGGAAACCTACAACATAAAAATTCCCACCTTTCCGATTAATAGCTCAAATTAATATACTTACTATTGTAGACATTTTCCATTGAAAAAAGAAGAATTATTCTAATTAGTGGAAGTGTATATACTAAACCCATAAAATTTTCCCTGTATATTTAAAATATAATGTTTGAGGTGTTATAATTTAATATATTGTAGTAAATATTTATAAACTGGATATAAACGGCTGTATTAATACAAGATCAATGCAAATATGTGCATATGCGGATGATGTTGCCATAATAAGTCGCAACAAAAGGGTATTAAGCGAAACAGTTATAGAACTGAAACCAGAAGCTGCTACGGTTGGTCTATATATAAATGAAAGCAAAACAAAATATATGGAGTGCACAAAATCGAATGAACATGAGAATCTGAAAGTAAACAACCATACCTACAAATATGCCTCCACTTTTCCCTACCTAGGCTCAATAATAAATGACAACAACAACATCAGTCAAGAAATACAAGCACGGATTCTTAGCGGTAATAAGTGCTTTTATGCATACAAAGACTTAATGAAAAGTAAGTTACTGAATCGTGAGTCTAAGCTGAGAATCTACAAAACAGTAATTATAATGTGAAACGTGGACCCTCTCAACCACTGATGAAAATCAACTGAGAATATTTGAGCGCAAAATACTAAGGAAGATATTTGGACCAACCCAATACAGCGATGGTTCGTGGAGAATTAAAATGAACCACGAGCTGGATGAACTAATGCAGAGCGCAGATATTGCCAGATTTGTAAAGTCACAAAGACTAAACAGGCTTGGTCACCTAGAAAGAATGCCAGATAATCGAGCTGTATAAGTAGTCCAGAGATGGAAGCCCCAAGGAAACAGAACAAGAGGAAGGCCCGTAAAAGATGGATAGACGACGTAGAGAGGGATCTTAAAACCATGCACATCAGGCAGTGGCGAAGGAAAGTATCCGACAGGGCAGAATGGAAGAACATTGTTAAGCCGGCCAAGACTCACAAAGGGTTGTAGCGCCATTAGAAGAAGAAGAAGAAGAGTAAATATTTATATTATTCGCATTGTTTATTTTAGTTAATATGGTTTTATTGTTTTATTTTTGTTTTATTCTTTGTTAGTTCTATGTAGTTAATTAGTTATTTCTATTTTGAATTTTCTTATTATGGATAGTCAAAGTTTTCCACTTGTTCCATCAGCTAATGCGTTGGCAAGTTTTTCCTTAATAAATATGATAAATGTTTTTTAAAAGTTAATAAAGGTAATCCAATTGCACAAAGGTTTATTCAAAATACCTACCATTTTTTAAAATTATTTGCCGAATGAAACCCTGTTGAGGTAAGTTAATCATTAAAATATATTTATCGAATTATGTAAATGTTACAGTTACAAATATTCTTAATAATGTAGCCAAATTAAATAAAACGAGTGGTTCGAATTTATATAAATATATTTATTTATAAGTTTACAGCACGAAAATATCTACTAAACTTAACTTATAGAAGGCATGCTTATATATAAAAGTTATTATGTACTAGAATATTCTGGCGTAGTCCACCTCTAATTCGTTTTCTTGTCGGGTAGAACTCTCCAGCGGTCGACAGTTCCCGTCGCTTCTAGAAGGACAGATCATCCTCGTCCCGGCCTGCAACCGTTATATGGGCTACGTAGAATGCATGTTCGTAACACTATTGCACAAAGGTTTATAGTCTGTCAAAAAGTAACTAACTTCGCAAAAAAATAATTACTAAATTCACTAGACAGTTCGGACTGGGATTAGCGAACCGACTATTATATTCCTATTTTACTAACCTTATAATTTAGATTATTATTTTTGTACACATACAATTTAAACGGTACAGATAGTACAACAAAACTTTTAAATAGAATACAAAACTGCACACTCTTCCGTATTAGTATATGTGAGTATATTTTTTTTTTGTTTTAATGGCATAGGCAAGTGCCATACAGCCAGTCACAACATGAAAATTTTCTACCTAGAAAGAATAAAAAGATAATATAAATTTAAAACTTAAGTAGCATTACAAATTTTAAGCATTAAAATTATTATTAGGGATAAGGTTTCTCGTCTAGGGACCCATCAAGACATTGCTTTTAAGACAAACTAGATTGGGTCACGGATAAAAGGTAATAACAAATGGGGTAAAACAGAGGTTCGGATTCTAATTACAGTAAAATATTAAGCTTACTTTTGCAAATAAATTCCATCAAACATTCATTTACAACTCTTATATTTAGAGATAGCAGATAGCACATATTGTACGGAGGAAAAATTTTGATGTTGACTAAATTTTTTATTATATAAATCACCTTCTTTTTGACAGTCTGGACATAAATTTGAATTTACGATTTTTAGTTTGGACAGATGACTAGGATAGCAGGCGTGTCCAAATTTTATTCTAATTATGGATGTTATTCGCTCCGTGCGTGACTGACGCGACACCTACCGCCTTCATCTGACAGTTTTGGACCTACCAATTTTCAGGTTAAACATATGACATATGTTTGACATTATTAAATACATGCGAATTGACAATTATTAATAATTAACTTTTTAATTATATTTTTTTAGTTTATGTACAAAATAAATGTAATGTTATGTGATATTTACTTTTTCATATTCATAGCACGAATCCATCTTTTTCTTTTCACTAATTTATATGTAATCTTTGGGAACCTATAAAAACTACACTTACTATTTTTGCTATTATTAGCACAATTAAATACGCAATATGTATTTGCACACATTTTTGATAAAATTTATGCGTAAAAAGGTAGGGCCAATTTTGTCATACTTCGCCGCTACACACGCTGGCATCGTTTTAAAGTACCTCTACCATGGTCACGCACGGAGCGAATATACCTTCGTGGAACAGAATAATTTTTAAACCAGTAATCACTTGGGATTAAAGGCTGTATAGAAGCATATTGCGAGGAAGACTGCGTACTATATATATGCCAAGATTGTTTCCATTTACTATTGATATTATTTTTAAATTATTGTTAATGCGTCTTGTCTACAGATTTCGTGATCAGCTTGCGTTCCGGTATCAATGGCCTTTTTAGCTAATATGTCAACATGTTCGTTGTATTTAAGACCTATATGTGCTTTAACCCACAAAAAATGAACAACTCTTCTGATTTTATAAAGGTCATAAACAAGTTTTTTAATTTGAAAGACATATACCTATATTTGAGTTATTACTAGGAAAATTTAAAGTTTTAATGGCTAACATAACAGACAATGAGTCAAATACTATTGTAACAGATGTATTCTGAGTGTTTTCAAAATATCTTAAAGCTTTATATATTGCTACAGCTTCAGCACTAAAGATTGAAAAACTAGGATTTAGTCGACAAAGTTTTTCTGTATTAGTTGATGGAATGTAGAAAGCACACCCAGTACCAACAATAGACTTTGAGGCATCCGTATAAATAACTAAAGAGTCTGACAGACTAGATAAACAGGACCTCAAAATATTCGAGCTAACAGTCATAATGATGATTTAAAGTCATAATCAAAATTTGTCAGGCTTCTAAAAGCCTCACAAAGTGGAGGTGAGTTCTTAAGTCTCCAATATCGATTAGTTAAATCTTCTTCGTTCAGTTTTCTGATATTTGAGTAGAGAGTAGTGTTACGATTTTGTATATTAATAACAAACTTTTGACTGAGGTATTCTCTTCTATAACCCAAGGGATTTTCTAGAGCTTCCACATGTAGAGCATTAATAGGCGTCGATTTCATGGCACCCAAACAAATACGCAATGCTGCGTTTTGAAACACATCTATTGTTTTCAAAATATGTTTACTTGCTAAACCATATAATATGCATCCATAATCGATAATTGATCTAATATAAGATCGGAAGAGAAGCAAAGAAGTTTCCACATCTGCACCCCACCATGTTTTTGTAATTGATTTGACGAAATTTAGACCCTTCTTATGTGAATATATTCCAGTAAATATTTAGCTTTGTAATAAGCTCAGTTGATTTTGGCTAAATTTCAATACCTCCTTTTTTATTTTACGTTTTTCAGTTTTCATAGTTACCTACTACAATATTCAACATCAAGAGATGAAGTAGTATTTAAAGTGATGTTTTCTCCGATTTCTAATTTAAATGATCTCAGTTGAGGAAGTTTTATGTTTACAATTTTTCCTTTTATACCGACATCTGGATGGATGGAGAAACAATTTGTCTTCTTTTTTTAACGTGTTTGTGGACAGGCTGAACATTCTGTTTACGAGGTCTACTCTACATATAAACTGTCTCTAGTTATTTACTATCTCAGGTCTATGCAATAACTCTTATTCCTTTTTAGATTTTGACTATCTCCCTATACATTTAGCTGCTTTTTGGTTAGCATGATATATTGAGAAAATAGTAACAGGATTGTTGTCTAACCATTAAATATTGGCCATGCTTTCATTATTTCTAATGTTTGTTCCAGATGTACATCTAGGATTTTTCATAAATATTTTTTTCCGGCGGAAATATACAATTTCGAGAAACTATTTTTTTTATCTATAACAAACATATAGAACCAGTACAAAGATTCCAGTATCTTAGTTGCTGGATAACAAACGACCTTGACCACGAGGTCGAAATACGTGCTCGTATAGAATATGCTAGGTCCGCATTTGAGAGAATGAAAAAATTCCTAATAAACTCTACGTTATCGTTGGATATCCGATACCAATTTGTAAAAACGTTTATTTACTCCATATTACTATACGGAATGGAAACATGTACTCTCGAAAATACAAGTATGAGGCGTATAGAAGCCTTTGAGATGTGGGTTTTTCGAATGATGCTGAAGATCTCTTGGATAGAGTACGTGACCAACAACGAGGTGCTAAGAAGAATGGGTACTGAGAGAGAACTCCCAAATATTGTACAAAACAGAAAAACGAGTTATCTAGGATATATTTACAGACGAGAAAAATATAGCTTCTACGACTTATAATGGAAGGGAAAGTGGAAGGAAGAAGAGGTCCAGGAAGAAGAAAATGCTCCTGGTTGAAGAATGTAAGAGACTGGACAGGCATTGACACACATTCGATACTAAGAACAGCTCAAGATAGAGAGCAATTTGCTGTAGTTATAGCCAACCTTCAGTAATAGAGAAGGCACCTTAAAAAGAAGATTTTTTTAATTGTGCCTGTGCGAAGTAATTAATTCTAGCAAAACTAACCTAGTCAGCAAGTATTATTTTTATAAAATAATGATCTATAAATATATGACCCAGAACCAGAGATCTCATAAACTAAGACAAATTTTAGATGACACAAGATATTTAATAGGGTTCATTTAGGGTACTGTCATCACCATCATCATCTTTGGGTCGACAATCCTTTCTGGATCCTGACCGGCTCCAGTATTCGTCGCCAGTCTGTTCGATTTCTGTCGATCTGTTGCCATCTTCTGATTCCAAATGCTCACTCTTAAATCGGTCACAACTTCATATAACAACCTAATTTGTGATCGGTCTCTGCCCCGTCTTCCTACGACTGACAACAATAAAATTTCAAGAAAAACCTTATCAGGTCATTAATAAATAGTAAATTCTATCAGCATGCTACACTAACGCTTTTGGACTAACCAAAACTGGAAACATTTGAGATGTGGCTATATCGGAGAATGCTTAAGATCCCGTAGGCTGACCGAGTCGCAAATGAAGAGGTCCTCAGAATAATGAATAAGAACCGAGAGGTACTGACCACCATCAAATCTCGAAAGTTACATTTCTTCGGACATATTATGCGAAATGAATCCAGATATGCTCTCCTTCAAGCCATCCTGCAAGGAAAAATATTTGGAAAACGAGGTCCAGAAAGAAGAAGAAGAACATCTTGGTTAAAGAACCTCAGAATCTGGTTCAATACAACATCTGTGCAGCTTTTCTGCGCTGCTGCAGATAAGATAAAGATTGCCATGATGATCGCCAACATTCGTAACGGATAGGCACATCAGAAGAAGTTTCTTCCTGAAGAAGTGAGACAGTTTGTTGCTTTATATATGGCATTAACTAATGGATGCTAGGAATATATATGTTAATTGGGACGATAAAGGACATCGCATAAAAATTTAAATGTTCCAATTGAATTAAAATTTGGGACCATTTTCGCTCTCATCAGACCATCATAAGAGAAAACCTAATAGTAAGTATTTCTACGTTAATTTAATGAACGATGGTGTTAAAATACGAAGTTTTTTTGCATGTATGTACGTGCCTTTAATTGTTAGAATTGGATCATACTGTTTAAAACTACTCTGGTTAAATCATACACCCACATGTGCCTCCGACACTTCGCTTAATAATGATTGTATGTTTGCAAACATCTTAGAATAATTACTTCTCTTATAAAACTAAATTGCTCATTAAAAATATATTTCATAAATAAAATCAACATTGACGAGAAATATTATAACAACAATTATTAAAGTAACACTGTCTATTTACTTTTATTCAAAGATTTTAAATACGAATTATGGTCTGCAGATAATGACTATGTTTGTTTACTTGCTTCTTTCTTGGTATTGAATAAACGATAAATTAAAGACAGGTATTTATATCTGTTTATATAAACAAAATAATTGGATTTGATTTTACCATACTACTACTTTACATAAAAGAGTTAGGTACAGTAGGTGTGATACTTTGTAATTTGTTATTTGTTTTTGAGAATTTTAAAGTTTGATTCACATCTAAAAATGTTAAAACCCATTCACTAAAAGTCTTGTCACGCCAAAACATAACCTAGTAACAATTTACAGTCGTGCTGAGTACTAAATTTATATTTGAACTTTAAAAATACAGTTTAATTCTAATACTAACTGATTTTTGTACATACATGGAAAGGGAAAATAAAAGTAAAAAAACACAAAAAAACTTATAAATACAAATAGACTCAGCACTGCAATACAGTCGCGTTCCACCAGTGCGACAGAGAAAACTGACGCAAAGCAGTCCCTGCATCTCTTTCTAATAGATCGGGTTTATCCACCACGTGACCTTCTCATTGGTAATTTAGGTCACGTGGTAGACAAACCTGGCTAATTAGAAAGAGATACAGGGACTGCTCTGAGTCACTTTTCTCTGTCGCACATCGCTTCAATTCTCCAGACAATAACTTTAAAATTTCTTTGCATCTTCTATGACAATATGATTAGGTACAAGCAAGACGCAAAACTATCAGCAAATTAATTTGCAATAAGTTTGCGGCGAAGGGTATATGAATTTAAAGAATGATGGGAAAATACAGTTTCTAATTACCTGCGAGGGGGAGACAGTTCATACATAACCTCCATATTTCCATGCTTTTTTGAGTTTACCTGGTTTCGTTAATTTCGTGGAATACAGTTTGGTTCCACTATATATGTAAGTGTAGTTTTCTTGCTATTTCTATGTTGTTTTTTTGGCTATAATTCGTATTAACATCTTAACATATCCCTAATACACCGTGCCGATGTAGTTTCCAAGAAGGAGGGGTTCTGAATTGAGTAGGAACTATTCAGTACTTCTTGGAAAACACACTCCTCGGAGGAGGGTAGTTCTCAACCTCAACACGGCGCGTTCCGATGGCTAATAGGGAACACCCTACAGATATGTGGGACAGGTGTGAATAAGTCTTTGCCAAATAAATATCCGCGGATCAACTGAGAGCGTGGCATAATAGGGCAGCAGCTATGTCATTACAGGATTGGAGTGGTAGAGAAAAATCTCCCTATCGGGCTGATACTGAATAATCAAAGGCGGTAATTATGATTTAACCGGTTGTGATACTGCAAAGTAACCGAACGATTACCGGTAAAAGTTATCCCCCATTTGTTGGTCAACAGCTATGGGTGAAAAACTGACATGTGGTAGGGCACTTCATTACCCTGGAGCTAAGAAATTGACTTCAAGAGATGTGGAAAGCCACAGGATGATTACCACATTAAAGATCCGTAAGGATATCCCCAGGACACCACAATGGCTGAAAATCCAAAACAAATGGTCCTCAGTTCCGGGCACCCCTTAAGTGGGGAGAGGGTGCTAAGAATCTCCCGATCAGCCAATAATGTCCCAAAAGGATCGGTACGTGAAACATTCGAAGCATGTACCAAGCAGGCAAAGCAGCAAATACTATTCAAGAAATGGCTCGCCTGAACATAGATATTTTAGGATGCAGAGAAGTTCGACGGCCAAATTCTGGAATAAGAATTATAGATGAACGCCATATCCATTATTCTGCAGACGACACAACAAGAAACAGAAATGGCTTAGCGATAATAGTAAAAAAGGAAATAGTTAAAGCAGTAATAAGATTTAGGCCCATATCAGACAAAGTTGTGCTATTGAAAATTAACTCAAATCCCTCTAATATAAACACCATTCAGGTCTACGCACCGACATCTGAATCCACTGAAGAAGGAATAGAAAATTTCTATCAGACTCTAGAAGACCCTCTAAAACTGACTAAAAAACATAAACTTACTATTATTATGGTCGATTTCAATGCCAAAATAGGACAAGGTACAGTCGAGAATGTCGTGGGGTCATATGGTCTTAGCATAAGAAACGAAATAGACTAATCCAATTCTGCCAAGAGACGGATATAGTTGTAACGAATACATTTTTTAAATTACATCCAAGAAGACTTTATACATGGAGAGCACCCTGTGATACCCCGGGGAAAATGATAAGACACCAAATTGACTTTATCAACATAAACAAAAGGTTTAGAAATTTTATCACCTCAGCAAAAACATATCCAGGCGCAGATATCTTCTCAGATCATGGTCTATTGGTTGCAAATGTCAACATACGACTCAAAATAATTCATAAGAAAATGAGGCCTAAGATAGATATAAGACTACTAAAAGCAAATGACACCCAGAAAAAAGTAAAAACAAAGATTAATAAGAATTTTGTGAAAATAGTTGAAGACACTACTAGAGGCATAGAAGAACAGTGGAACGAAATGGAGACATCTGTTACCGCAATTGCGCATGAAAATCTAAAATCAAAAAGAGAAAAGAAGCAAGAATGGACGATAGATAAAATATTGCAGATTATGGAAGAGCGAAGAAAATTAAAATGTAGAAATGACAACGAATACAAAAAGTTGCATAAGACTATAATAAAGAAGATAAAGGGAGCAAAAGAAGCATGACTGAGGGAGAAATATACGGAAGTTGAAACAATACAACGCAAACATTGAAGAAAGAATATATGCAAGAATTATTCGAAGATGCAGCACGAAATCCAACTAAAATAAACAAATCCTACGGCCTAGAAATAACAAACGAAGAAGTAACTATGGCCATTAAGCGGATTAAAGATGGGAAATCACCAGTACTTGATGAGGTGCATGGTGAAATTTTAAAGCTATTAAAGGCACACCAAATCACAGCTCTTATGAAACTATTCAACATTAGGTATCTACGAGACTGGCTACTATCAATATTCATTCCACTTCCTAAAAAGCCAAACGCTAGAAAATGTGAACAACAGAAGATTAATTAGTTTGATGAGCCATGTACTTAAAATAACCCTTACTATCATTCACTCGCGCATATACACCAAATTAGAAGAACATCTGAGTGAAGTTCATTTTGGATTCAGAGCAGGACTCAGAACGAGGGAAGCACTTTTTAGTTTGCAAGTTCTAATACAGAGAGCCAGGGATGTTAACTGCGATGTGTATGCATGTTTCATTGATTTCGAGAAAGCATTTGATAAAATCCCACATGGGGAAACTAATCGATATCCTAAAAACATCAGGACTCGATGGTAAGGATATAAGACTGATATCAAACTTATAATGTCTTCAACAAAAAGTAACAGTACGATTAGAAAATGAACTATCCGAGATCTTCACAGTCAAAAAAGGAGTTAGACAGGGTTTCATGTTGTCACCGGCATTATTTAACATATACTCTGAAAACATCTTTAGAGAGGTCTTGGATGAATCAGAAGATGAGATTGCTGTAAATGGCTAACTTCTACAATGGCCAAGTCTATATACTTAGCTAGTTCTAACGTCTGGCCCGCTTCTTTTGTTGTAGAAAGGAGACAATTCACAACAATACGGAATTTAGCTTTTAAATAGATATATCATTTATTTATCCTTTTTTTAATAATATCTTCTGGCTGTATCATTTCCTTATAGAATGATATTCCTTGCAACCGTTTATAATCCCAACTTTAAGTAAGACCGTCCAACTTCGAGATCTTCAGTTTTATCTTAATTTATTTTCAAACAAAAGGAAATTCGAAATTAGGTTAGAACATTCTGGCCAAGTTCTAAACTAGCATCATAACTTCAGGATAAAAATTTTGTAGGTTAACCACAAACTGTTGATCTTGCATTGTCAAGCGTATATTTTAGGTTAATCACTGACTGGTAGTCTCTTAACCACAAATAAAATAGCTTTACTTTGTGAAACCGACCATCAGTGTTTAAAGTAGGTAGATTGACTATCTCCTCAGGTGTAGAGAAAAAGTATTTAAAAATGGTAATTGAAATCAGAGAATAATATTTGTATACCTTGTTTGCAGATGAGATAATAATAGCGATGAGTTAGGATAACTTAACATTTACAACTAGATGATCAAAATGTATTTAGACAAAATACTTTTTGCAAATAAATTAAGATTAAACTGAAGATCTTGAAGTTGGAGGAAAACCGGAAGAAGATATTTAAAGTTGGGATTATAAACGGTTGCATGGAATATAATTCTATAAGGAAATGATACAGCCAACAGATTTTATTAACAGTATAAATAAATTATGTTTCTATTCAAAAGCCAAATTCCATTTAAGATAAAAAAACATAAGGATGATAAGAAAAATACACATACATGTATAGTGGAACCAGACTGTATTCGACAAAATCAACGAAACAAGGTGAACAACAAAAAGCATGAAAATATGGAGGGTGCATATGGACCGTATCTCCCTCACCGATAACTAGAAACTTGATTTTTGTATCATTCTTTAAATTCGCATACCCCTTCGCCGCAAACTTACTGCACAATTATTTTCTGATAGTTTCCGTTTTAAACGAGCGGGAAAAGTTCATGCTACCTGTGAAAAGTTTTAAATATAATTTCCACAAGTTATTGTCGGGAGAATTAAAGCCATGGCAGTGTACATAGTGTGCACACCGTGGATGTAAGTCGTACGGTGCGGAAACTTGCACCGTACACAGTGCTCGACTTTGGTGGTGAGCACAACCATGACAGCAGCAGTCTGGAAACGGCAAACCGTCAAAAACTCAACAAATCACGTAAACTGAAGGCCGTTGAAGATATTTGTGAAAAACCCATGAAACTTTTTTAAAAAGAAGTGAACAGTTTTGTGATAAAAACACGTCAAATTTCCACCTATCATGTTGGCCGAGAATAGTACGTCTCTACAAAGAACGACGACTGTATGCAAGGGCTTCCATTCAAAATTTAATTATTTTTTTTATACTTGAAATCCAATCATTTTTCAATTTTTGGAGATTCTAAAAAATATTCAGATATATGCCTATATTAATGTAAGAAGCAGTAGTGTCCCTAAAACAGTATATCGAAGCAATATATCTTAAAAGACATTTTTTGAACATCAACTACGTCGTTTGCAGGAAAAAGATATAACTGTTTTTAAGCTTGTAACAGATATGTCAAGAAGGCATTTTCTTAAGGTTTCAGAAGAAGATTCATTTTCTGGGAGTTTTGTCATGAGCAAGAACTAGTTCCTTAATGGGGTTAGGAGCTAATTTGCGTAGGATTAAAGTGGTTTTAAAGGGTTTAAAGAGCTCGGGAGGCGGTTAACTTACGCCGAATTTATTAGAGATGCCACGGTAATTAAAAAAATGGTAAAAGAAGACTGACTGATACTTATACTCTCCACTTTCGTTCTAATATCTTTACCATCCTTTACATTCTTATTTAGGGTGACTTAGACTTATTCGTACTGTTTAAGGCTTTGTATCACATCTCTTTCTATTTCGATATCTTTCCTAGTGTGTCTTATAGTCATACATTGTGTATTTTGTATGTCTTGTCTAATCTCTAAGCTCTCACCTTTGTTCTAATTAAATATTGTCAATAGTCTTTCCACATTTTTATTGTTTCTAAGACTGCGTCAAACTTTTTTAGTCCTGGATTCACCTACCATTTAGTTGATTTCAGCAAATTTGCTTTCCGGTGTACAGATTTTTGTTTTTTATTTTTATTTCACACTATATGTAATATTTTTTGGTATTATACGTAGGTGATCTGATAACTAATTAGCCTCACCGCTTGATGGTGCCACTATTTCAAGAGAAATCTATTATCGTTCTCGTGGACGGCTATTGCCAAAATTTCAGTAAAATCGGACTCGTGATTCGATTCTTGTTTTTGCAAGTGAAATCATGCAGCGAAATCAAAGAATGCTTAGATGCTGTGTACGGTAAATCTTTTCCTTTGAATGACAACCCTCAACAATTAGTTTAACGAGTTTCAACGTGCACGTCGGTTTTTGATGAGCCACGCCAAGGTGCCTCGAAATCGGCTACCAGGGAGGATAACGTGCGAAAAATCCATGATCTCATATTGGGAGACCGCCAACTGACGGTACGCGAGATAACTGGGACATTGAGCATCTCAAAAGATCGTGTATATCATATCCTGCTTGCATTTTTGGGCATGATAAAGCTGTCGGCGCAATGACCGCCGCGTTTACTCACTTCGGACAACAAGTTTAACCGTGAGACTACTTCATAGCAGTGTTTGACGCTATTTAAACGTAATCCGAAGGAGTTTCTACGTCGTTTCGTAACTACTGATGAAACATGATGGTACACACCCATTGGTACACAGCAGGGATCAAAAAACAGTCAAAACAGTGGCGGCACTCAGCGAACATGTTTCAAAGTAGGTAAGGACTGCCTATCGGCCGAGAAGGTAATAACTATTTTCTGGGATTCACAAAGGGTATTCACAATTCTTGGACCGATTCGACGCCGAATTGCAAAAAAACGACCCCATTTAGAGAAGTAAAAGTGATCTTTTACCATGACAACGGCCCGGCTTATACCTGCGCCGTTACCATGGCAAAATTGGTCGAATTGGGGTACGAACTGTTGCCCCATCCACCATATTCTCTAGGTTTGGCCCCGTGTGACTTCTTTTTGTTTCTAAACTTAAAAGTGGCACTCTCCCGGCAGAAATTTAATTTGAAATAGGAGGTCATCGCCGCCATGGAAGCCTACTTTGCAGACCATGAGTTAGAGCATTGCTTGGTCAAGTGTATCGAGCTAAAAGTAGATGAGTTGAAAAATAAATCGCCACTTTTCCAAAATTTTTGTTTTTCTTTTGTAGACTAAGTACTTATCGGGCCGCCCTAGTATTGTATAGTTTTGTACATTAAGAACTTTTGTGTGCTATTCGTAAACTTTTCACTTTTCTTTTACTTAATGAAATAATTTAAATTTTACTTTAAAAATGAATTTTAATCGGCTTAATATTTTTCTTTTTTTCAAATCTTATTATATTTACACTCGAGAAATAATAAACTATAATAGTTGTCGAAATTAAACGTTAATTAAAGTTGAATTAAAATTTTCAAGCTACCGCCGTCAGTAAAGACGAGCGGCGATCTAAATTGATTGATTAGATCTCGGATGATGCAGCTCCTCTGCGGCATGACCAAGAATATCACCATTAATTACATATTCCATAAAAGTTCTTGGTCTAGAATCTCCAGGTCACCGTGCACAAACTCTTCGAGCGCGGTCGTCGAGGTGGGCGCCAAATAAGTACCACAATCGAAGGCCGATGTTATTGACTAAGTGCGCCGGCTGCTTCGGTGCTTTGCCTTTATGGATGATGTCATAAATAGAAATATTCCTTTTAGAATATAATGCATGATTAATGACAATAGTCTATTTAAACCGTAATAGTTTTAGACAAATTTGAAGATTTCATGGTTATCAATAGTGAACATTGGAAATATATAAGTTATTTAAAATTTTTCAGAACCAATCAGTCAGAAAGGACTAAATTGATTTAACTTTTTTCATTCCTTATGTTTAAGTGCTTTTTTTGGTTTTATTTTTTGTTAATTTTTTAAAAACCTTATTTAATTCTAAAGCGATTCTAAAGTTTTTCGGATTAGCTAGTTTATAATTAAAAAATACATCATACTCCAGTCGTCAGGGACGAAAATGCCACTGATCCTTTAAAAATCATATGAACAAGCTGAATTTTGCCGAACATTTTGGGCTTAAAAAATATGCAAAAAAGTTTACTACTCGTACCTCCGGCTTACCCTTAAAGCACCCCTCGTAAAGGGAAAAACGAACAAAATCGATTGACCGAGTATCTGTACGTCGAAGAAAAAATTTTTTTAAATAAAAATGTAGCGATAATTTTGAATAAAAATGTTTATTAGCACTTTGTATGTACAAAAAACCGTTCTCTCAGAAACAACGGTTGAAGCGACCGGCGATTTTGAATATTGGTTACGGGTGCGAAATAAATTTTAAATAAAATTTGTATCGACTCGATGGTAAAAGTTCGATATCTTTTGATCAGAGTGTTTTATCGACAAAATTTAAAATGCATTTTAAAGATGAAGAGAGCAGCACTCGTATGCAATTTTTGAATTTTGGCGCAATAAAAGTCAGTTTTTAGAAAGGTGTTAAATAAATAAATATTTCGTGATTTTTGCTATTGTTTATGATTCTCATGAGATCAATCAAATGTACCACTTTTATTGTCCGGTGAGTATGGAATTTCCATTGTTAGAGCCAAATCTTCATAACTTATAGCATAAAATTTCAGGTTTGAATTTTGGCAACCAATGTGAGGCATTTGAAATATGACTAAGAACGCTTTCGTGGAGGCAGTTCCCGTGACGTGCGATCGTTTGTAATGTAAAAGTTTAAATTCTGAGTTTTTAGGCATATTTCAAATGCCCCATATTTGCTGCGAAAATCGAAATTTCATATTAAAGGTTTTGATGATTAGGCTCTAGTAATGGAAATTACACTAAGACCGGTCAATGAAAGTTATAAACTTTATTGATTTCATGAGAATCGTAAAAAATGGTAAAAATCGCGCAAAGTTTAATTATTTAACACCGAAAGCTGCACTGTTCACCTTTAACCATTTCGATTTTTGTCGATAGAATACTCTGAACAAAAGATATCGAATTTTATCGTCGAGTTGATACAAATGTTTAAAATTGATTTCGCGCGCGTAACTCACATTCAAAATCGCCGGTCGCTTCAGGCGTTTTTCTGAGAGAACGGTCATTTTACACAAAAAGTGCTAATTAAAATTAAAATTAAAAATTCAAATTTTTGTTTAAAATTATGTCAGCTATATATTTTATTTACAATATTTTTACAGATTCTTGGTAAATCGTTTTCTCCCCCTACGAGGGAGCCTTTTAGGGGGAAGCCAGGTGGTAGGAGTGATTTTTTTTGGGCACAAAATTGACATTCTTTGTAAAATTCAGCTTGTTCGTACGGTTTTTAGAGGCCACATCTCTGACTACTGGACTAGACATTAATGCGTAAACCTAAATCTTCAGCTTTAGAGCAGAAAAATTGTTAAATAAAATAGTTTTTAAAATGTTAATACACAATGTTAAATATTTTAAAAATATTTTTAGTTTTAAATACATTTTTTTTATAATAATCTGATCTAACTAATCTCAAATTCTGAACAGTTACTACCTATAGCTTATTAAAAAATAGAACACAAAAGTGGCTCTCTTTAAAGTCCAAAACAAAATACCGTGAAAGAGACTCTCATTGCCTAACAACTTTATTAATATCAAATTTGTGATTTAGTGCTATTGTAACAAGCAGCAGACCGAAGCGTTGTAAATTTTGCTTATTGAACAACAATAAATAGTCGTACTTTCTCTATTCCTTTACAAGGCAACGCCCTTATTCGCATATTTTGCAATAATTTCAGATATTTGGTACAGTCTAACGGAAAACAAATAATTTATTTTATTAGATATAGTTTATTGTCAGTGACATATTTGAAAAAAAGCAGAATTTGTTATTATTTTTTTAAAACATACTAGGGATTGTATTAATCTTCAAATATAAATATTTCGATCGTTGTGTTGTACTCGACATATTTTCGCATGAATATTTTCTTTTTAAATCTTAATGTAACTTAATATAATAGTCTCCCGTTTTATACCGCTGTCGCGGCTTTGGGAGTATAGCAGGGTAGTCTGCTATATCTAGGGCCTACGGTATACAAGGAAGGTAACATGGCCAGTGCTACGCTTCAACCGTCTATTATTACCCCTGGTTTTACCCAAGGTACTCATTTTTATTCAGGCTGAGTCGACCTGGGGCCTATAGACATTTTTAAAATGTCTAGATGTTCTTGCCGGCGGTAGGATTCGAACTCCGGACCACCAGCTTGCGACGCAAGCATCCTACCGCTTGCGCTACGCAGGCCCATCTTAATGTAACTTAATGTAACTTATGGAAATTAAATAAATATAATACTAAATACAAATTTTACGTTATACAACACAATTTACGTTACACAACCACAACTATGATAATTTTACACAAACATATAACATGAAACACACAAAAGCAGTCAGAATTTGATATTCCTTGGGCACATAATAAATAACAATCAGAATGTCCACTCTCAGATGCCGCCTTTGAAGTTTGACAGCACGCGATCGCCATCGTTTTAGACGGAAACATAGACTCGAATTGAGAAATTTGTGACAAGCTACGACAGAACTGTAATTTAAATTTTTAGAGATTAATAATTTAGTATATTTAAAATAATTTAATCTATTCTTCAACTAAAAGTACGAATAAAATAAAATATAGTTGCCGTAAATAAATTACACCTGGTTAATTTTTCTATGCACGCAAGCTAAAATGTCATTGAACACCACTGGTTCCGTTTAAAACATGGCTGATTCCGTCTGCGCGAACGAGATGCGCGTACTTTTTTTTTTCAAGCAGAGTGGGCATTCTGATTGTTTATTATTCTGTGCCTAGGTAATAACATCCTCCCCAAAATGTGTTGTATTCACTAGGGGCTAGATACAAGATCTAGGTCAGGCATGTCAACTTTAAAATGACAAAACCAATAACAAAATCTTTGGTTGTACACGTTTCTACATCATTTGTACACAAAACCCTTTTTTTGGAAACGATTTCCGGAGTGAAAATCGAAACGTCAAATATTAGTTAATGAAAAATGTGATTTTTATTACAATCACAACCAATAATTGTGGCTTAGACCCATACAAACATAATATTTAACTGAATCATGCCACAAGAAAGTAGTTTCAGAACCTTTGTTTAATGTTTCGATTTCCAAGTGGGAAATAAAAACTAACAAATCTTTTTTATGAATAATTGCTAATTACTATTTAAATGGGAATAAGCCACAATTAGGTTAAAGTACGTTTATTGACGTTTCAATTTCCACTTCGGAAATCGTTCTCAAAATACAAACATTAGTTTACTAATTATTTACTAATTTACATTACTAATGTTTGTATTTTGAGAACGATTTCTGAAGTGGAAATTTAAACGTTAATAAACGTACTTTAACCTAATTGTGGCTTATTACCATTTAAATAGTAATTACTTTAAAATGCCACAAGAAAATAGCTTCAGAATAATTGCTAGTTTCAGACTAAGATGACATTAATAAATAAATAAGCAATTAAAATTGACAAAGCTACCATTGGTCTATTATTTGAATGAAATCAAGTTTACTAGCTTCCAGCTATATATCAGCGTACAAAGATTTCATAATAATTATGCAAATATAAAAATATTTTGGAATTTTTAACGTCAAACATTTTATTTTAGACATTTCATCGTTGATATTACTGATGTAACATCAGTTGATGTTAACCTGATTACAGATTTTTAGCTACCCTGTGGGCTCTA
This sequence comes from Diabrotica undecimpunctata, assembly GCF_040954645.1. Classification (NCBI taxonomy): domain Eukaryota; kingdom Metazoa; phylum Arthropoda; class Insecta; order Coleoptera; family Chrysomelidae; genus Diabrotica; species Diabrotica undecimpunctata. The sequence continues at coordinate 107,847,992 of NC_092808.1, read as the reverse complement.
TTATAAAATCATCTTAACGAAAGTTACCATCAACTAGAATGCTACCATCACAATCAATTTACCAACAATCGTGATATTCGTAACAGTGGTTATGAAACTCACAACGATAATACTCAATTCCCGGTAGAGTACGCTCAATGATTGATAATTTAGTTAATGTTAAATATTCGTAGTGAAGCATCCAAACATAATCCACTTAAAATGTTTATACCGCTGGTTTTGATCAATTGTCATATAACTTAATTCTATCACGCTAAAATTTGAATGGTAGGTATTTCGTATTTTTAATTAATTTTAATTTTAATTTACTAAAGAATTTTGATTAAAAACGTCGTTCAGTCGGATTTTTTTTTATTGAAATTAACTTGTCTCGACAGCTACGTCTATTGACATGGATGCAAAAACGTCTGTTGTATTACATTTAAGTTAAATACAGTATGTCACATTAAAGATAGTTAAATACAGTCTCTTATATCACTAATTGCTACAATCTTTTACAATATTTGTTTTTTAACGAACAATATTGCAATATATGTTGTTTACAATATTTGTTATACCTAAAGATGATTTTTTAAAAACTCAATTAAAATACTATACACGTTTGTTGAACTAAGTATCTGCTTGAGGTTACCGTTTATATTAAGTGCTAGTCTATAAAATCTATAATAACTACATCTATGAAGTGTTTTACTGTAAGGCGGTGAGAATCACAATGTTCTTAAGCAGGTGTAGTGGATTAGTATTAGTAGTGTAGTGGATTTTCGAAAGTCATATGGTATCTGCGAGTGAGTGTATGACTTTGCCATGTTTTTGGAGTTTTTTGTTTTATAGTGGCTGTTAGATCGTGATGAAGTTGAGCAGGCGTAAGTCAGAACAACTTGCCTTTTTTGCTGCGATGTCTGCGGATTTATTTCCACTGATTCCCATATGAAATAAGGTATACGTTGAAATTTTTGGACTTGATCGGATTTAATAAGTATATATTAATAATTGAAGAATGAGAATCATATTACTAGAGATGTGCTATTAGGTAGAGTCATTTTAAGAGCTTTAAGGATTCCGCATAATTCTGCAGTATGAATATCACAAGTGGCTGGAAGTTGGTGTACAGTAAGGTTGTGTTTTTGGTACAGACAGTATAGCCAGTATTTTCTTCATTTTTTGAGGCGTCGTGGTAAAGGATTTTGTTTTAATGTGTGATATGTATTGCGTTTTGAAATAATTGTCTAAGAAGCCGGCTAGGAGTTTTTTACGTCGAGTTAGGCTAGTGTTAAAAGTAGGTCGCTTTTTGGTCCATGGAGAAATAGAGGTACTGAGGGGGGCGGTAATTGTCAGGTCTATATCTAATAACAAACAACTTACTTATTGTGAAAGAGGGTACACAGATCTGTCTCTATTTTCAGGAACTTCATAAATAATATGGATTAGTTTGGTTACTGAATTTTTTGGATTGGCGAAAACTCTAGTGACATAAGAAGAGAGTTGTAACGTTATAAACCTCACCTCTCTATTAATTTATATTTAAATAATTATTTTCTTTATTAATTTATTAATCACTTTAACTTCATTTCCCTTTTTACTATTTTTTATTTAAAAAGTAGTTAGCGCCCTCTGTTTTTCTCTTTTTTCCTCTGTCTTTCTTTATTCTCTCTTTCTATCCCGTAGAATAAATATTCGCCCTCTCTATTTCTGTCCGGTAGACTAGATATTTTGTTACATGTTGACAAAAGCTATTTCTATCAAAGGCTTACGTCCTATGTCATCTGTGCTAACTTCATTTCAATCTCCCACTTAGTTTCTGTCAGTCAACTTTTAACGTAGTGGGGATATAATTTTTTGCGTCTTTTTGAAATTTATAAAAGAGGTCAAACATTATTATGGTCTCCAAAATTTCCACCTCATTTTATGGTCTACAAAATTCTCTTGGGGTAAGTACTTTCATTGTAAACTTTATTCTATAATTCTGATAACGTTTCCAATATTCATAACCTAACTTCGTTCGAAACGACGCTTCTTGAATTAATTATGATTTTTTCTTAATTTTGTGCAGTAGAAATCTTAACAGAATTTAACTAAGTGTAATAATAATTCTATTTTATTTTATTCTTGCCGTCTGCTATTTGTTTCATTGTAATTTTTATAAAATGGCAAGGAAGTTAAACCCCTTTTGGTTAAAGCCCCCATTTGAATGCAAATTTTTGTTGAATTTTTAGTTTATTGGGGCAACTGGGTTTATTAACAACATTCCAATTTTATTGATCAGTTTGAAAATTTATTGACCACGTTCGACTTTATTGGCTGGATTAATCAAATATGAATATTTCTTAACCATTGGAGGACCTAACCTTAATTCTTAACAAAATATGGAAAATTATTGACTATTGGAGGACCTAACATCTACAATACACAAGCAGCCCATTGAAGTTATAAGTATCAATAATTATTGTTAAGCTTTGGCAGGGTGGATTATTGTTTGTTTTTATTCTTTTCAATAAATATTTTTAATTAAAATTTGTCTTATTTGCTATCAGCTAAGATTTCAGGTTCAATCCCTAGTTTAAGAAAAGATGAACTCACACTTGAGATACTGAGCTACGCAAGGCATAGACCATAAGCTCTCATGGTTGATTGAGGTAATATTTTTATAATAGTACTTCAATTCTCTTTGGTAGTCTTATCGTTACAAAGTAGAAGCTAACGTCGTATGAAAAGGGGAGGTTTGAAAGATTCAATGCACATGCTTTGTCGCGCACAAAAGCTTTGCTCAAGGTCGTTCGCGTATATCACATATTTTAAGAGAGAGGAACGAAGAAACCCATGTCATTTATACTGAGAAGAAACAAGGTAGTGTTCAGAGCTGAGCCTTGTGGTATACCGTTTTAAAGAGTGAGTAATGCAGATATTTTTCCATTTGTAGCAAGTTTTAAGGATCCGATAATTAAAAAATTACATATAAATGTTAAAATATTTCTGGAAAGATTACATTCTTTTTGATTTGAATTTGAAGTTTTTTTTAAGTTTTTTAATAACGAAAGCTTTAGATACATCATCAAAGGCGCTCTGTATATCCAAGTCCGCAGCGACAACATTGCTCTTATTTATTACGGCTTAAGAAATTTCTGATTGAAGTAGAACCAGATTGTCTATCGTGCTTCTATTAGCTATAAAGCCTGACTGAGCATCATCTCGAAGATAAAGCTGCTCCAGGTGTCAAAGCAGACGTTTTTTTTTTCAATGATGATAGATTATTCTAGAAAGTCTCCGGAAGGTTGTCTATAACTAGAATTTGTATATAATTCAGTTAAAAAGATGTGTAAAATTCAGAAAAAAATTTAGAATGAAAAATTAACGTACTAAATCATATTTTCAACTTTTTACAATTAATTGTCTTTCCAAAATTTGTTTGCGAAATTATTAAAACATTTTGAATAAAAATGAAAATTCGCGAAAAAAGTGAAAATAACGTTTTGGAAATTTACGAATAAATCAGGACCTGTGACGTTGATTTTGCGTTCTAAAGTTTTAACTGAAGTTTTATTAACTTTTTTAGTAAGAGCTTAGTCAAATTCTCGTTATAAAGAACCTTCCGGAGACATGTATAGAAATATATAAGATCCGACCTCCTACACTTAACTTACTCTATGTTTCTGCAGATTTTGACTGGACTGTCATTTGTTTTACTTTATACTATATATGTATTGATGAGTTTGAAGCGAAGTTGTAAGAGGAAAACAAGCTAGCCTTGGATCATGTGAAGAGACTAAATAAATGCCATTGTGCATAGATTTTCGTACCAGACAAAACTTGCTGGTAAAGACTGGTTAAAGGGTTTTTCCACGAGATACTCTTGCTTTACTTTCACTCAGATCTCCTGAAGCAACATCGATCACTCGTAGTCGTGCTTTTAACAGAACTGTTGTAACAAAATTGTTCACTTTGTTTAAGACCAGGATATATATATATATATATATATATATATATATATATATATAATGAAGATGAGACGTCTGTGAGTACCGTACCAGGAAAAAAACTGTAAGATTTTTGTCAAAAGAAGTCGGAAACAAGTTGGTAGATAAGTTTCTCCCGAATGAGGTGTACATACTTCCGCAGTTATTTGTATATCTGTGGGAGGTTCATATGTTTCACCGATATTAGTTTTTTCCTGAAAGAGGATGAAGGAGGAGTTAAACGATGGGGTACTACCACCAGCAGCAATCAGATGCAAAATTTTCTGGATGGATGAATGTTGATGTGTTTACAGATGGGTTTGATCATTTTATATCTTGCGTTAAATCATCAGTAGAAAACCAAGCGCTCCTAATTCTTGACGGTCACCTTTCTCACACTTAGAGCTTAGATGTCATCGAAGAAGCCAGGAGTAATTTTATTACCATGTTATGTTTGCCTCCGCATACTACACACAGGTTGCAGCAATTAGACCTTAGCTTTATGTATCCCCTTAATCACTACAAAGATCAAGCACTAGAAAAATGGTTGACTAATCTTCCAGGAAAAGTTATTACAGTATTTCAAATTTCGATAATTTTAATGAATCTTTTATGAAAGCCTGCAACCCCATAAATGCTATTGATGATTTCAAGAAAGCTGGAATAGTACCTTACAATCCAGATATTTTCTCAGAAGTCGATTTTGCAGTTGCTGAAGTAACAGAGAAAGACAAAGCGGAAAACATTCACTAAACTGTAAATATCATAATAGTTTTTTTAACTCCAGTTTAGTAAATCCCTTTTAAGAAAAATTGTGGTCAGGGCTCTAGTTCAGACAGCGATGACATTTACGAATTAGAAACTGGGCCTTCTTCATTCGTTATTTGTCAGCATATTGACACTGGCTCCGCATCTGTTCCTTTGACCTCTTTTACTTACTTTCCGAAATATATTTGGTATTTTCCCAAGTCGTCACAACCACGACGCACTACTAAACGAAAATCTGTTGGTAAGATTATTTTTACAAGCGCTCCTTAAAAAACTAGCTTTTAGGTGAGCCACAAAAAAAGGAAGAATTAAACGAAAATAGAGCTCTTTAGAATTAAAAAATAAAGCTGTAGTTAATGAAAAGCAAAAAGAGAAAAATACGAAACCACGTTCAATTAAAGTTATAAAAAACAAAAAGGAGGACCTAGATGATGAAGAGTCAGATGTTAAAGATGATATAGAGTGTTTTATTTATTCTGATACTTTTCTAAGATCTCCTGCAGGAGAGAGCTGCGTGCAGTGTAATATTTGCCAACATTGGGCCCATGATAAATATGCTGAAATAGATGACAATGACTACGACCCTTACACCTGCGATTATTGTAATGAAAATGCCAAGATAGATAGAGTTCGTAGAAAGTTGTAATTATTGTACTACCTAATCATATCACTACAAATTATAAAGAATTTCATTTTTTTGTATTATATTCAAAAATATCGAATATTTTGGAATTTTCCAATTTTTTTTGTAGTCACTACATTTCAAAACAATTTTAGATTACTGATGACACTTATATGGTAGGCTAATGTACTCAACTGGTTTGAAATGTTTTGACCTTTATTTTGACGTTTATTCAGCGTTTAGTGTCATTCGTACATTTTATCATAAAAAACCTTCTTCACGTAAAGAAAAAATCATTCTAATTCGTTTATTTTTAGTTTAATTTATTAAATTTAATTAAATATCGTTTTGATTTAACCAAGTTTAAAACAAGTATGCCACCAATTCGATACTGCGATAAAGCCCAAGTAGCACAGGTGGTCATTTTGTACGAGGAAGGATATGCACCAAAAGATATCGCACGACGTCTCAGGAGAAATCAATCTAGTTTCGAATACTTTAAAAAGGTACTGCGAAACAGGATATTTCGTACGAAGGCCTGCTCAAGGACACCAAAGGTACGCAGCCGCACTTAATGACCGTTATTATTTTACACTAAATCGTTCATTGACATCGATGCACCTCAGAAATGAGCTATAAGTTAATGTAAGTTCAGAAACAGTTAAATGAAGATTAAAAGAAGCAAACTTAAAGCCCAGATGCCCCGCCAAAGTTTCACGTCTTCTCCAAAATCATAAAGCTCGTCGTTTAGAATTTGCAAGAACACATTTAGTGGAATATCGACAACTAGAAAAATGTTCTTTTCACTGATAAGACCAGAATCCTATTATGGAAGCTAGATGGTCAAAACCACGTCTACCAAGAGTTATGAAGGATTTGCCAGTTACAATTTCGCCCAGACCGTTAGTTTTGGAAGTGGGTGCATAATTATTTGGAAAGGTATTAGTTGGGAGGTACGCACCGCGCTTGTGGAAGTGATTGGATGAATGACTGGTGATTCTTATGTTCAAAACATCCTGCAAGATCATGTTTTGCCATATATTGGTAACATTGGATATGAAAGGTTCATGTTAATGCACGATAATGCTCGACCACATGCCGCTGCCATAGTGAGTAATTATCTTGATGAGGTTCAAATTTGAAGATTGGATTGGCCACCGTTTAGCCCGGATTTAAATCTAATAGAGCACATGTGGGATTACCTAAAATGCCGCATACGACAAAGAAATCCCATTCAAAATACAATAGAGCAGCTTCGGCTTGCTGCACAGGATAAATGGAATGCAATTTTCTAAGGATATGTTCAAAATTTACTTGCAAACATACCGAGAAGGATGCAAGCAGTAATAAGACTAGATGGGGGAATGCTCGTTACTGATCATGCAATTCTTTTTGTTAAGAATACTTGTTTAAACAATTTAAATTAGCATTTAAGTTTAATGTAAAATAGCTTTATTTACCCAATATTAAGCATTTATTTTTTTCGCCATTTTTGTCCACATAAAAACTTAAAATTGTTCATTAATAGTTATTTAACCAACAAGTGTGTTAATAAGGGCGATTAACAATTGAGATATTTTAACGCGTGAGCGAAGCGAGCGCGTTAATGTTCGAAATTGTTAATCGCCATTTTAATTCCCGAGTTCGTTACAAAACTTTTCAGAAATAAAAATATCTTAGTTTAATTTTTTAAATACAATGACAGACAGTACTTACAGCGGCTATGTCATTTTCAATAATTTTTTAGTGGGAATATAAATAGGTACCTATATGTTTGGTTGCCTACACCACAGGTCACTGCCAATCACAGAGCGTTAAATGTGGTTAAATTAATTTATACAAGCAATGTGTTGCATATAATAAAATCGTTCATTAATAGAAAATCATTCATTAATAGGGGTCATTAATCAATGATTCTGAGGGTGTTAAAATTAATCATAAATGGATGGTCGACGGAAAAAGTTGTTAAAATAAACTCTATTTCACAATAAACGATTTGATTGACCATAATTTATTTTGAAAAAAACAAAAATTAGAAAATTCCAAACAATTCGATATTTTTGTCCATGAGTGTATAATATTTTTTCCTGAAATGATGTTTACTAATTTATTTCACTTTATTTCCCATAACAAATACCTGTTTTTCAAAAAAAAAAGGTAGGGATCATTTTACCCTACCATAAGGGATCATTTTGTCCCACACGGTTGGGTAAAATGATCCATTTGCAAACATTTGAAATATTGTAAAATACATTTTAAAATATTATAAAGATTATTTACATATACCATACTGGAAGCAGAATAGTTGATGAGTCTAACAATTTAATAATAAGTTTCCGAATTTTTTGGCCTCTACTTAAGCATTATTAAGACCGTTACTCACATACGGCTCTGAAACCTGGACACTCACTAAAACAAAGGACACGTTGTTAGCCACCTTCAAAAGAGAAATCTTGCGACACATATATAAGGGCACAAAAGAAAACGGAATATGGCGAAGAAGATACAACTCTGAACTATACAAAATATACCAGCATCCGGATATTATAACATTCATTAAAGTAGGACGGCTGCGTTAGATAGGACATGTAGAAAGAATGGAAGAAAGCAAAATACCAAACAAAATATTCAAACAGATGCCAGTAGGAAAAAGAACAAGAGGAAGACCGAAGCTGAGATACTTAGAACAAATAGAAAATGATATATCAACCTTAAAAATTAAAAAACTGGAGAAAAAAAGCACGAAACAGATCAGAATGGAGAAAAATCCTGGAACAGGCCAAGACCCAAAAAGGTTTGTCGAGCCAGTGATGATGATGATGATGACTTAAGCATTATTTAGATTTTTTTGTTTAACGGGGATTATCTCTTCTCTTGGTAGTTCTTTTTAGATAAGTCTGAGATTTTGTGTTCTTGCTGTTTTGGAAAACAGACCTGTGCACTGTGGATAATCTGTTAACCACAAATATAGTATATAAGAGAAAAGCACAACAAACACATTTCCCAGTTCCGCTGAATAGGAAATTTTAATCATAAACGATTAGTGGGATAAGTACAAAAGTAATCTCAGACTAATATATGCAAATTGTAGTCAAACAGTCATTGTTGTAACGACGTAATATTTTGTATAAAATACAAACATGTTTACCTATTTTTTGTTATGCGGCTAATATATTTATCCGATGGATGTTAATAAAGGAAAATAAATTTTCCGAATTGCAAATTGTTTCAAGAATTTGCAATCTGGAAAATCCATAATAATATACGGCTTATTAAAAACTTATTAGTTATATTTATACCTAGACGCATATTTACAATTACTTTAATGATAGTACATAATTATTGATTTACTTAAAAGTATTCATAATCAATTAGTAGAGATCGAAGCATTATAACGTTTTTTATGATTTGAGGTATGATAATATCAAAGAGGTTTTAAATACAATTAAAGTCAGAAAACTGCAATATCTGGGACATGCCATGAGGGGCGAGCTTTATAACTTGTTGCAATTAATAATGCAAGGAAGAATACAGGTAGAAGAAGTTGCGGAAGAAGACGCATCTCCTAGTTGAATAATTTGAGAACTTGGTTTAACTGCACTTCTGCTGACCTCTTTAGAGCAGCTGTGTCGAAAGTGCGAATTGTAATGATGGTTGCCAACCTTCTTAAAGGAGATGGCACGTGAAGAAGAATATCAAGTACGAATTTATAGTCTAAAATTTTTACTCATGGGCAACGTGATCGGACACAACTTAAATTACATAAAATATTATATGCTTACATTGTAGAAATCAAATTAATAAAGGCCTAATTGATGACAGGACAAATTGGTGTCTAAATTGGCATGTGCCACAATGCAGCCAGTACTCGAAAATAATTTGTTTGCTGAAATAACATCCTAGATCTACAGTTGAATAAAAATACGATTTATTTGCATGAATTCAGAAGGCAAAAAGAAGATAAATGTATCTTCATAAAATATGCATAAAACTTGTACGTAATTGGTAACACATTAATTGTAATAATTGCCGGTGACACTGCAATTTTGTTTTGTTCGCAGACACTGATCAATCAAGAGCTAGTGAGTAAACTTTAGAATCATCTTTACCTACTGCATTATTGGCTAAAGAAATGGAAAATAAAAGTAAACCCAATTAAGGCTGCACAATATGATGTTTACAAAAAGGAGATGTAATTGTCTAACAGTAAGTAAGCATAAATAATTTCATTTCATTGTGATAATATTTTAAAAAATCAACGTGGAGATCACATATAAAAGCTAAGAGACGCCAACCTGATCTAAAAATTAAAAACATAAACTGTCTATTAAAAAAATCGCAGCTTTTCATGGAAAAGAAAGAAACAATATATAAAAGATACTGAAACAAATGTTATAACTATGGAGGGTGAAATAAACCATCCAACACAAAGATTTTCCGAACGTTTCAATCAAAAATGTTCAAAATGGTAACTGGTGCCGCTTGGTGTATCTTAAACCAAACTATAAAGGGTGTCAGAAAAATATTGGTCATAAAGTATACCACGATTTTTGGAGATGAAAATAAGTCTATTTGACCTAATTTACTTGCAAAAGTGCACCCACAAAGTTATCTAATGATGTTCTCTCTCTCTCTCTCTCTCTCTCTCTTTGTCAACCATTTTCCATCCACTCCTAAATGCAGGTCTCTCACAATTGCTTCCATCTTTCTCTATCTTTCGCCAATTTAATCCACTGTTTGCCTGCCACTGCTCTTATGTCATCTATCCATCTTTTTTGAGGTCTTTCCATGCTTCTTGTTGTCGTCCTTGGTCTCCATTTTAGAATTCTCCGTGTCCACCTGTTGTCATTATATCGGGCTACGTGACCTGCTCAGCGCCATTTCATTTTTGCAATGTCTTCCACAATATCCCTAATCTTCGTTCTACGTCTTATCTCGGTGTTTCTAGTCTTGTCTCTCAGTGATATTCCAAGCATGATTCGTTCCATTGCTCTTTGCGTTGTTTCTAATTTTTTAGCCGATTTTTTGGTAAGGGCTACTGTCTCCAAGCCGTAGGTACAAAGTGGTAGTATACATGTGTTATAAACCTTTTTCTTTGAGTTTACAGGAATGGAGGTGTTTTTCAAGATATGTGCTAGTTTGCCGAAAGCGCCTTATGCCAGTTGTGTTCTTCTTTTAATTTCAGCATCTTAATTTGGTTTTCCTAGTTTCATGACATGACCTAGAGATACATAATGTTCAACATTTTCTATGGTATGATTTTGTATTGTTATATGTGTCTGGTCTCGGCTCAGTATTTTTGTTTTACTGTTCATTTTTAAGCCTACCGCTCCTGAAACTGCAATTAGTTGTTGTAACATATCATTTATTTCTTGGATATTATCGGCTATTAAAACTATGTCATCTGCGAATCTCAAGTGGTTTAAGTATGATCCGTCGACGTTGATACCCTTGTTGTTCCATTCTAGTTTCTTAAAAATGTCTTCTAGAGCAAGGGTAAATAGTTTGGGAGAGATGGTGTCTCCTTGTCTTACTCCCCGTTGTAGTCTTATCGGATTAGTTTTTGTGCTTTCGTCCAGCTTTATCTGCATGGTGGCATTTTCATATATGTTTTAATTATGTTAGTGTATGTTGAATCTATACGTGCATTTTCTAGAGATTCAAGCACTGCTCATAATTCGATGGGATCGAATGCTTTATGGTAATCGACGAACGCCATATGAATTGGGACATACTCGGTGCATTTTTCTATCAGTGTTCTTAAATTTACTAAATAGTCTGTTTACTAATTCTGGTCATTAATAAACCAAATCAACTTAAACCCGAGCTCTTCATGGAATACAGCAGTATTTTTAAATACTGCATTGCAGATAATTTAGTAATAGAATAGTTCGAAGAAGACAAGCATTATAAAAGAGTTTGTTTCATTTACCTTGTTATGAATTAAAATAGCTAACAACATCGTCATTAGATGTTTATTTATTAACTATCAACTTAATTACATTACCCCTCAGGCGCCTCCTTAACCCGTGATATGATAAACACTGTGATATGCCGGTCCTATAGTAAGGTACTAAATCATTGGAGTCCCCGCGCATTGTCAAGTGCAAATGAGCTCTGTAAACTTTAACTTTTTTTATGGATTTAATAGTTATATTTTGATTTAGAATGGCATTTTATTGGAATTGATTAAAATGACAAGGAGTTCAGGCGTACAATCAATTGAAATGAGTTAAATAAAACCAATATGAACAAATGTATTTTTGGATATCATTGATACCGTTATCAACCTCATAATTAATGTAGAAAAAATATTTTAATGATTAATTTAATTATAAAATTATTTTGATTTTAGAGCTATTATTATTATTAAATATTAAATATTTGTAATTGCAATTTAGATTGTAAAATATAAAATAAGGACAATACGTAGAATTAAAAACTAAATTAAAAAAATGAATTTTAAAGTTTAGTTTCTGTGATAAGAAAAATGAATGGAGGTGCCGTAAGCTCCAAAAAATTCTTCTTTAATTATTGCACTATTGTTTATTTTCACAAATCAGGGGAGAAATTAAACAAGCAGCTAAATATCTTCCTTTAACATTGAATAAATCAACTTTTTCAATGTGCGCTATCTAGTACAAAGATGGAGTTTTTCTATGATATTAATAATGATCCTGATTGTTTTGACAGTCTTTCTTACCGAAACTTATAACAAATTAATATTAAAGGATTTTCCACTAAAAAAATTATGACAAACTGCTGAAAAAACACCCGTGCAATGGTTTAATAATGAATTAAAGACTTAAAGATCTAATCTTACTCTTATTAAATACATTGCAGATGCCGCTAAGGATCCCAATTTGTTCAAAGTATATAAACAAAAAAATTTGAAATTTGAAAATAATCGGTAATTGCAAAATGGATAAAAAGTCAGCTTACTGTGAAATTTCGAAAGAAACAACACAATATTCAGTGCGGTACAATCTGATCTACCTCCTTCTTAAGGTGCCCTCTCCATAACTGAAGGTTGGCTATAACTACAGCAAATGGCTCTCTATCTTGAGCTGTTCTTAGTATCGAATGTGTGTCCATGCCTGTCCAGTTTCTTACATTTTTCAGCCAGGAGCATTTTCTTCTTCCTGGACATCTTCTTTCTTCCACTTTCCCTTTCATTATTAGCCGTAGGAAGTTTTCTCCTCTGTAAATATGTCCTAGATAACTCGTTTTTCTGGTTTGTACAATATTTGGTTCTCTCTTAGTCCCCATTCTTCTCAGCACCTCGTTGTTGGTCACGTGCTCTGTTTAAGAGATCTTCAGCATCTTTCGCAAAACCCACATCTCAAAGGCTTCTACACGTCTCATACTTGTGATTCCGTGTGAGTCAATGTTTTCACTCCGTATAGCAATATGGAATAAATGATTGTTTTTATAAATTGGTATCGGATATCCAACGATAGGGTAGAGTTTATTAGGAATTTTTTCATTCTTTGAAAAGCGGACCTACATCCAGACGAAATAAATCAATTTTTTACTACAATTGCAGAGCATATAATTACATCTCTTTCAATTATTATTGTCGATGTCCTCTTCAATTATAGAAATTATCCTTCTCCAAGCAAGTCTTATTTGTCTCGTTTTGGAAGAAGAAGTCTCTCAAATAAGAAAGTCTCTTAGAAAATCTAATTGTAGGAACGTTCAGGAAATTAATAGACAAATTTTAAAAGAAACTTACCAAACAGTTTTAACACCTTTCACTCATCTTATTAATTTAATTCTATAAACTAAAGTATTTCTGGAAGTACTATCTACAAATAATTTGATTCCTCAAAAACTGACAATTAAAGACCCATGAGCATTGTTTTTCCTTTTGGGAATGTGATTGAAAAGGTTATCAAGCAACAATTTTATTCATATTTTGAGTCAAATAATTACTTTAGCAACTCACAATATGGATTCAGAAGTGCTTGTTCTACTACGAAAGCGGTATTTAATGTTGTGGGCGAGGTGATTGAGGGGTTGAACGCTGCAATCGCATAGCAATTTCTCTTTGCGACTTGTCGAAGGCTTTTGACTGCGATTCACACGACATTTTGCTCCACAAATTAAATTACTATGGAATCAGAGGTATCCCTATTAAGATTATAACTTTTATCTATGTGGCAGACACCAAGCGGAAGTGTCTAAAGGTCATCTATCCGTTTTTCTATCCGTAAAACATAGAGTCCCTCCCGCAAGGTTCGGTTTTAGGACCTCTTTTGTTTATTATTTATGTCAACGATATGTCTAAATTCATATCTCCGTACAAATCCGGACAATTCTCAGATGATATGACTTACGTTATATCAGGAAAAACTAATGATGATTTAAAAATGTCTTATGAGGAAGTTTCTACTAAATCTAACATGCGAACTTTACTCTGATAAAACAAAAAATTTGGTTATATTTACAAGTAATTTACATATTGACCCAGATAACAAAGAGACTGTTAAACTATTGGGAATAACCATAGATAATCGACTGAACTGGTCGGCTCATATCTCACAATTAAAAAAAAACAGCTATCAAGCTCATTATTTGTTATTCGCCAACTAGCAAGGGTTGTCAACTTTGAAACATTAAAAATGACATATTTTCTTCATTCTACTCTCACCTAAACTATAGATTAATCATATGGGGCAATTTAACAAATGCACTTCAAAGTTTTAGAATGCAAAAGAAAGCTATCAGTTATCTACTCGTAGAATACTGCCGACCTTTCTTTACCAAATTCAAAATTAAGCCGTTACCTACTCCGTTGATATTTTAAGTTCTAACTGAAATTCACAGAAAACGGACCCATTTAATAAAGCAGTCTGCTGTTCACGTTCACAATAAGTGAAACTGTCACTACTCAGGGCCGCCGCTACCATGTGTGCCAAGTGAGCATCGCACACGGGCGGCCAACAATAGGGGCGGCCAAAAGCAGTCCACTGATGATAATACTTTTTTAAAACGAAAATAAATTCAAATAATTAAATAGTAATGATTCAGATAATTCTGTGAACTCTAATATTCCAAACAATAATAATTATTCAGTACGTGATAATACTCAAATGCGTTTTATTTATCATGTATACCTCTTTTTTTCATCCTAATCTAAAAAAAATATCAGAAAATATTATTTATTGTATGAACTGCCGCCCTTTTTCAGGTAGTCATAAAGCAGTTTCCGGAATACTTTTTAAATCAAAGCGGCTGGCGACTTTCGGACTTCAGTTATTTGGGATTTCACACGTAGATACTTTACAAGAATTTAGGCAGGTGGTTGTAAAGTTTTTGTTATAATAATGTTCCCATGGTTATGTTTATAGATGGGTTATTATGTCTTATGTTCAGTCTTAGTTGAGAATTCCATGAATTTAGACACGCTTTTGATAAACCATTTTGTTTGTAAAATATAGTAGTGTACCCGTTTCTTTTGCACAGTAGGTACTGTATTTCGAAGTAACGTCGAGATCAGAGCAATTTTATTCGTATACGCGTTACAGCTACATTATTTGGAGAAACATTATTTGGACAACTTATTTGAAGTGTTTTTGGATTTATTTTGTTAAATATGCCCGGCTTCGTTCTTAAATGATAATTTCAAAATGTCTGAAAAAAAAACGACTTTCAGGCTTTCAATAAAGAAAAATAAAAGAGACAAAAATGAGGAAAAAAAACTTATCGGTGCACTGGAATCATTTTTGATGAAAAACATACATGAAAATATAGAAGACTCGGATATAAATTTAGGACCTTCAATTTCAAGCGAAGTCCAAACCATAGAAAAAAGTACCAAACAATTGAATATTCCTGCGGATAGAGACGGAGGATTTGATGACAATAATAGCGATAGTGCGAGTGCTGATGCTAAAACGCCTGAACCTGAAACCACACCAAGACAGAACAATTAATGTTATAGGTAATCTGGATTGCAGTATAGTAAGCTTCAGAATATATCTGGTTTTAGATGATCCCGGAAAATGGCCTGAAAATATGAATCCAAGTGAAGTTCAATTTGTTGTTGAAAATTTTCCTCAGCAAATTACAAAAATTAACTTCGCCAGAGATACAAATAATAGAAAATTTTCAGTGGAATTTTTTAATACTGTACAGGAACTATATGTATTTTTTTCTTCTTCCAATATTGGATGGAACATTTTATTAAAGCACCTTTTAAAGTTGACAATAAAGCACCTTTTAAAGTTGACATTAGAAGCATTGCAATCGCACCATTAAAAACCCAGATTAGTGAAATATATGATGCTTTAGAAGAATTGCAACATGATAACACAAGGGATATGAATACTAGGACTTTAGCAAAATCCCTTAAAAATGAAATTTGGAAATTCAAATTCATGTGTTTTGTTGTAGTGTGGCAAGATATTTTAAGTAAAATAAACGTGGTTAGCAAAATCCTTTAAAGTCCAAAATTTGACATAAAATCTTCACTTGATGCACTTGATAATTTAAAAAAATATTTCATAACCAAACGTCCTGATGAACATTTTCAAAATTTTGTAACCGAATCCAGAGAGATATCTACAAAAGCTAACATAGAAGAAGAGTTCCCTAGCTCCTCTACCGAACGAATTAGAAGAAGAAGAATGCATTTTGAGTATGGAGCTGATGAACCTGAAAATAAATTTTTATTTAAAGATTTTGGATGCTGCCATAACAGCAATTGAAGAACGGTTATAATTACTTCAACAGCACACAGACATTTTTAGTGTAATATATGGCATAACCAAAGTTAAAAACGATGAACTTAAAACCAATTGTGAGAAAGTAAATCAAGACCTTACAGACATAAACAGCTCAGAGACTGACATTAGTGCAACCGATTTATATGAAGAAATTAAAGCTATTCGACCATTTTTTCCGCAGAAAAATGTCCTAATGATATTTTGAATATATTTGCGAAAATAATCTTGTATCAACATTTCCCCACTTAACTATAATAGTACGTATATTCCTAACTCTACCTGTTACTGTAGCTACGGATGAGCGGTCGTTTTCAAAACTTAAGATTATTAAAAACTATTTGCGATCCTGAATGAAGCAAGATAGACTTTCTGCTTTAGCAATGTTATCTATAGAACATGAAGTGTGTGCGACATTGGACATTAAAGATATTGTCAAAAAGTTTTCCGAGACGAAAGCCCGAAAAGTGCGTTTTTAGTTTTTTTATGTGTTTATGTTTCTATTCACGGTTTATTTTAATTAAATGGAAGTTTAAATTAGGATATTAGGAATTAGGATAATACATATTATGGAAGTTGGATCATGGTTATTAAATTAGTATAAAGGACGTTTAAATTAGGATATTAGGATGGGATATTAGGATGTTAGGATATACATTAGAATATACATTAGGATAAGATATGGACGTTAAATCATGGAGATTAGTTTAAATGTTCAAGGAAGTATTTATCTATTTACAAATTATTATTGTTATATTATGCATCTTCTGCACATTTCTTTAAATAATAGTATGTATGTCTAAAGTGTTGGAAGGGGGGCGGCAAAAATTAAGTTGCAGACGGGCGGCCAATACCTTAACGGTGTCCCTGTCACTACTTACGACCAAATCGCTGTAGATTACGTCTTTCAGATAAAAATTGCTTTAATTATAACTATTACAATATTTACCAAAAATTATTAAACAGCTAAGCTGTAATAGTTTCGAAAAACTTATAAAAATATCTTCTGAAACATTGCTTTTACTGCTCAGACGAATATATGAATCATTGCAGAACATTAACTGAACTGCTTTCCGAACATTGCCATAAATCTTTTTCTGTTTAATAAATATGTGTTCTTGTTTGTGATATATTTAAGTTACGTTTTGTATTCCTTTTTTATAATACTATGTATTTTTTTTGACTTACTACAAACAATATATATAAATATATATTGTATATATATTTATGTATAATATAAAAAAAAACTCGACGAATCAAAAGGAAAAATTTTAACGCGTAGAGTATAAATTTAACGTTAAATTTTTACTCTAGAGTGAAAATTTAACGTTATACTGATTTAATACATTTAAAAATAATAAAAGACGATTAGATTAGAATGTACGATAAAAACAATTACGAGATATTTCAAACGAAAATATTTCAATTGAACTTATAAAAACACGACTGTAAATATTTAGCTTCAATAATCTGTAATAATATTATATTGTGCTTTGTTAAAGTCTGGCGATACACTTTTCGTTATGTAAATACTCCTACGCAATGTGAATGGCTGTGACCTACAATAGAAAGAAAGGAAACCGTGAAGATGCATCTTAATATCCATTTCTAAGTTGTTGAAGAAGATGTTAGATCGTTAGATGGCTTATTTGTTATTTACCGCTATTTGAATTTCAAGTAGAGGACATTAACTTTTAGTTTACGGACAATTGAATTGTTTTACAGATTGTATATAACGACTTTATGTAATGAAAGGTGTGTCAGCTTAAAATCTGAACTAGTTAATTATGGTGTGAATAACAGATTTAAAAAAAAAAAAAATAATAAAACAATAATCTTTATTTTTGGCAAATAAAGTTATATAAGATGTCAGAGAAAGTCGAGAATGTAGGGTCGAAAAATCGTCTTTTTTCTTCTTCATTATAATACACATTGAGTGAAGTAGATAATTACGCAGAAATTTTATAAAAATTACCTAGATTTTTAATTAAACCGTGTCAATTGTTGGACAAATTAAAAAAAATACGGAAAACAAATAAAATACAGAATTGCCAGTTTTTCGTGATAAAGAGGAATTTGTAAATTTGTGGTTTATCTTTCCCAGCTCCGGGTAGGGTGAGTTCTCATCCCAAGCTAAAGTTTTTCCCCTGTATTTTTAGTTATAGTCTATTATTCCTGTTTGATCTCATTTACATTCTTCTTTGCACTTATCTTTACTTGGTCAATCAGAAAATAGTCGCACCCAGTAAACGGATTTTCAGATATTTGAAAATCAGTAGTGATGCGCTGATACTTCGAGAACTCAACCCTACCTGGTATGAAATGATATATTAATATCGGATATTGTTTCGTTAAGTTTTTTAAATGTTCTTTAGTGTGGTTTCCTTATATGATAACTAATAGATAAAGCGAAAAGCTCGGGTTCGTCCGAAAAAATATTCCCATGAGATTTTTTTACATCATCACTTTCATTAAATACCTTAAAATAAGGTACAAGAGGTCGCCAGGCAAAAAGTTGTTCAAATCTTTTTAAACAAATTGTAACAATAAATTTTATCGGCCAGGACAATTTTTTTTTTAATTTTTTTTGGATCAATCTGAATAAAATAAGTCTCTGTTCGTTTTTCTGTAAAGTTGATTGTTTTCGTGTTCTAAATAATTTAAAACTGAAAAAAAAACGCAAAATTACGATTTTAAGTCTTAAAAACACAGGTAAAAAACATTATTTATGAATTGACCAAGAACCTAAATTCAAGTTCTAACCTTGTTCTATCATTTTACGATAGGTCTTTTCGGCCTGTTCGGCACCGCTTTTCGGCACCGCTCTTATACCTAACAGTTTTTAGTCCAATTCGATCAATTTCGCTGTGGAGATGACGGAGGTATGAGTTGGTGCGTTGTCATAGTAGAAGAGCACTTTTTCTTTCCAAATGGGGTAAAAAGAAAAAGTAATACAACGCCTGTATAGAAGTTTTGCTTCAAAAAGTAATAGGCGAATTTATGAGCCTATAAAAAAATAGTATAACGTAAAACAAAATCCTGTCCTTAATTTCCAAGGAACATCATAGTCGCCTTGGCATGTTTCATTAAAACACAAATTCTTTAGAAGAATGCTAATTTCAAACTAGTTAAAGCATTAGGAATAAAAATGGTTACTACTGAATAAACACTTCTTAAACTTCAATATAATTCCACTATGTGAGTGAGGTTAGCAATATAGTGGTTCATTTCCCACAGAATTTTGTAATGTAGAAATCTCATATATCGAAATCTGTTTTAAATTTAAATTCCACAAGAAAGTTACTTAGTTCCAGTATTTAAGACAGTTTTGATTTTGAAGTGTAATTGATTCCTAAGTGATTAAGCTATTAAATAAGATGCTTCTTCATAGTTTCCACAGTGGAAAAATAAATAAAAAAGGAATCGTCTGTGATTTATATTTCATTTTTTTACTGTGAGATAGTTTTAAAATGAAATTAGGTTGATAGTTTTTCTTTAAAATTATTGAAACAATATTAAGATATTAATACACACAACAGACCAGCTTAATATTGTTATGGAGCTATTTTCTTGTGGCATTAAATTAAATTAGATCAGTTTAAATATTAAGATAATTTTTGTAAAATGATGAAAATGCATACGTGCTCTCTTATACTTCATTCATGTATACACGCCTTTTCGAAATATATTATTGCCATATATAAAAACAGGGAAATCACCTAGCCAATATCACTCTTACCAGTGATGTTGAAGCTGTTTGAGAAACTCCTGCTAAAAAAAATGAAACTAATAATAGAAGAGAAACGGTGATTTCAAGCTACCAATATGGCTACATTTCATAAATAAATATTCTGCGATTGATTAGGTACACAGAATTACTAACATAATTGAGAAATCATTAGAAGAAAAGAAAGTCTGTTCTACAATCTTTTTGGACGTAGCTAAAGCCTTCGACAAATTGTAGCATAAAAGTTTAATCTACAAACTCAAAACCTTTATGCGTATACAATATTCAGAAATTTTTTAGTCATACATATTTAACGTGGTCACACTTCGGTTCTTGATTAGCCATACCCAGTTGTCACAAAAACGAGTACCACGGAAGATAGCGTGACAAAAATCCACGGTTTCGTATTAGTAGACCGCCGATTAAAGTTGTGCGAGATAGCTGAGACAGTAGACATCTCCAAAGACCATTTAGGTCATATCCTACTTGAAATTTTTTGGGCATAAGAAAGCTGTCAGTGCGATGGGTATGGCGTTTGCTAACTCCGGAGAATAAGCTAACCGTCAGTCCATTTGAGAGCTGTTTTTACAGCATTTAAGTGCAATCCGTATGAGTTTCTGCGTCGCTTCGTGACTTACGACGAAACATGGATCCAGTTGTTCACACCAGAGACCAAGGAACAGTCTAAACAATAAACTAAAGAAAGACCTTATTGCCCCCACACTAGTCAGGATACTTTAGGAGCCTGTCTTGCAATAGGGTATATTCCTTTACCCTAGAGGAGGATTAGGGTAGTATTTATTCCTAAACCGGGTAAACCTGATTTTACCCTTGCGAAATCGTTCCGACCAATCAGTCTTTCGTCCTTCCATCTAAAGGCTCTAGAAAAACTGGTAGACCGGTTCATACGTGATGGAGGCAGCCCTCTGTATAAACGTCAATACGCCTGCTAGGCTGGAAAGTCTTGTGAGACGGCCCTGCATTACCTTATCTACAGTGTGGAGTAAGTGCTAGATCGGAAACAATACAACCTGGGTATCTTTATGTATATTGAGGGCGCCTTTAGTTGTGGTATTTTTGGTACCGTGTGTGATGCTGCATAAAGGCATAAGGTTAACTGATGCTTGGTAGGTGAGTTTTTTCCCCTTGTTGTGGGTCCTGGTGGTTGACGGCCTTTTTCAGCGACTGTCCCAACAAGATATATATATATATATATATATATATATATATATATATATATATATAATATATATATATATATATATATATATATATATTACTATTTTATACAATTTATTATTATTTTACATAACGTGTCAGTCAATAATACCTAACTACTTTATATATATATATATATATATATATATATATATATATATATATATATATATATATATATATACAAGCACTTCCCGGGAATGGTGCACAAAGTCGCACAGGTGAGGCTCGGGCTTGTTATGGAATGGTGCCAGGAGCAGTCACTTGGGGTTAATCCTGAGGAGACTGCTGTGGTACCGTTCACTCAGACAAGGGTCATCGGACCTATCAGAAACCTTACTTTCTATGGTAAAGCTTTATCAGTTTTCAGGTAAGTGAAGTACCTAGGAGTGATCCTGGATTCTAAACTTTCATGGAAGCAACATCTCGTCATCAAGGTGAAGATGTCCGCTGCAGCTTTCTGGGCGTACAGAAGAGCTTTCTGGGCGTACAGAAGAGCTTTCTGGGCGCACAGAAGAGCTTTTGGGGCAAAATGGGGTCTACAGCCAGAAATTCTACATTGAATGTATCAATCCATGAAGAAAAGCTATTGTACGACAAGCTAATGGTACTGTTATCCATGCTGGAGACCATCCAGCTCTTCGATATTAACGGGTTAGAAAGAAGACTTATACGAAGAGAACCATTTGAGTTAGTGTAAAGTGTTAACTAATGTAAAAGCTAAGTAAAATTCTGTGTTGTATATTAACTATATAGTGCATAGTTTCTGAACCATGCTTGCTTTTAAGTTTGGTAGCTGTCAAATTTAGAAGTTAGTCTATTATTATTTTAGTTACCAGGTTATACATAACATGAAGTAGAGTAATTGGTCAATCATTTTTTGGTTTTTTTGTCTCATTTTTTGAACAATAATAGCCTGAGACGCAGAATCTGTTGTAAATTTCTGATTGTTTTTAATTATTTCGACTGTAATACCATTTCTCCCTGGTGATTTATTATTCTTCATTTTTTTGAGTGCCATGTCCTATTGTCACATAAACACGTATTGTTCTACAGAATTTTATTTCATCTTTTCCTTTTCTTTGCTCTCGACATTTCTGGAGAAATATTGCTGACCTGATTAATTAATATTTGAATTAAGGTTATCCACCGATCAATTTGAGTCTTTCTGAAAGACGTTTGATAGCTTTAGGACCTTCCTAGTTTATGCAATTTTAAAATTACTCGACTAACAATATAAAATTCCATTCATTATTTAATTTAAGAATCCCACTATATGCGTGATATTAATGTCTTACTGTTGAATACTTAATCTAAATCAGGCTAAAACGTCAATTCATAAACAAAAAGAAAACAGTTTCAAATATTTTCTTTCAGTCCGAATCGTCTTCCTTATATTTACAAAGAATTTTAAAATATATTTCTTCCTAATACTTTAATTATAAACTGTGGTAATTCTTGAAGGATTTCTAACCTTTTTTCAATAGTTAACCTTTAATTTGACAACCAAATAAGTATTCCCAGCACAGAAAGATCCGCATTTATCTGTACTTTAATCATGCGTATGTACAACTACAAAGAATAACGTGCAATAATCGTATCTACAATAACAATTTTCTTTAACCTTGCATCTTCTTTAATTATTTATAACATAATTGAGATGAGTCGGTATACCTTGCAATGTAACCTTTTTTATTAGCCAAAGGAAAACATCAATAATACGAATATTTTAATTGTTGGCATAAGGTTACGTGTTACATGAACAAATCAAGATCCATTGTCTGTTTTACCCACAGACACAGGAAGCTCTTGCGCAATGGTTTGTTAAACCAATTTTCTTATAATGTATTCAAGAATTACCAAAATAGTTGTTACTCAAAACAATAAAATTGTCTACTTTTTATATAAATTTATTGTCAATGGTCATAGGTGGCTAACCTACAAACTAAATTTATCTTAAAATGTTTATTAGTAAACATCTAGAGAATTCAGGAAAAAATCATTACTAGTAAGATTGTAACGAACATTTTGCCTACCACATAGGGTATTACTATGAGGGGTTGAAAATTGGAGACAGAAATTATTGGGGCAGAGATAGGGCAAACAAAATAAACGAAACTTATGCGAAAGGCGCTTAGGGTTTATTTGGAGAAACTGGGTCGTGAATAAGTGAATGAAGCAATGGAATTGAATTGGGGCAACTACAAAAATGAAACCAAGGGGTACTTACATGAATCTCCTGGACAAATGGGCAAAAAACACAAGAAGGTCCTCTAGCTATTTAAAATAGGGACATCGCTTCGAGGAAACTTCCTGATGGATGAAAGAAAAAGTTCTTCAGTTCCAAATCCAAGTTATTCATTTTACCAGAAGACAAAACACGCAATCTCCAACCATTACTCTGAATGGAAATTTTCTTCAAGTAGTAGACCAAATAAAGCTTCTCGGCATTATTTTCGATAAAAAACTTTCATGGTGACCACACATTCGAGGACTTAAGGGTAGCTGCCTTTAAAGAATGAATCTCCTTAAATCAGTAGCTCATTATAGTTGGGAAGCTGATGAGGAAACACTATTAAAAATATATCAATCTCTTATTCGCTCCAAACTTGACTATGGTAGTGTTCTCTACGTGTCATCAAGTAAATTACTAATACGTTCACTAAATTTAGTCCAAAATACTTCCTTTCGACTTTGTTTAGGAGCATTCCGATCTAGTCCGGTGGAAAGCATTCATGTAGAATGTTTCGAACCTTCGCTTCATCTAAGACGACCACAACGTCTACTGCTCTATTTCGCTAGAGTTTCAGCAAATCCCAAAAATCCCACAAGAAACCTCATCTGTAATAGACAATTACCAGTTACTAATAATCCTAGAATGGTACCGTCCACTATACAGATGGTAATTCCTTATTTAGATAACAATCTGTTGTCGACCAGCCCTTTCAGGGTTCCTCAAACTCCTCAATGGATATGTAAACTTCCAAATTTCAATATCGAATTATCCAAATATAATAAGAATGAAATATCACCTTTCATTATCAAACAAAGATTCTATGAAATAATACATCAATGCAACTTCGATAAGATCCTTTACTCAGACGCATCTAAGACTGAAGAAGGTGTTGGTTGTGCTGTTACAACGACTACAACCACCGTCAACTTTCACTGTTTTTTCACTGTCACAACGAAATAAAAGCAGTGTTTGGATTGTTGTACATGGCAGGAGTTTTAAAATCCCGACACACCAACCTAAATGACCTATGGAGCAACGATTCTACAGCACCAGAGTTATTCAAAATGGTAATGCCCCTGAAACGTTTCTATTTGTTGCTTCGAGCACTACGTTATGATAATATTCACACAAGAGCTGAACGCAAATTAATTGATAAGCTCCAATAAGAAATATATTTGAGAAATTTATAGAAAGATGCCAAGCCTGCTACACGCCTGGTGAGAACTGTACTATTGACGAAATGCTGGAGGGTTTCCGTGGAAGGTGCAGCTTCAGGCAATATATCCCGAGTAAACCAAACAAATACGGGATAAAAATATTTGCCTTGGCTGAGAGTCGTGTATTTTATACTGTGAAAATGGAGATTTACGCAGGAAAGCAGCCTGATGGTCCATTGACTATTGACAACAGTCCAGCCAGTGTGGTGAAACGATTGTGTGAACCCATTATGAATTTAGGACGAAATTTAACCTGTGATAACTGGTTCACGTCAGTTCCTTTGGCCGAAGAATTAAAAAAGAAAAAAATAACTTTAGTTGGGACAATTAGAAAAAACAAACGTGAAATTCCTGAAATATTTGTTGCAAATAACAATGTTTATTGGTTTCGTACGTCCCAAAAAAAAAATAAGAATGTCCTGCTTTTGTCAACCCTCCATGAATATTACGAAATTGACGAGGAAAGTGGTGAAGCTTGCAAACCAGCAGTAGTTACTTTTTACAATCAAACAAAATCGAGAGTAGATTCAGTGGACCAACTGAAGAGTCTTTATTCAGTGGCAAGAATCACATGTAGGTGGCCATTGACTGTTTTTTTTACTATGCTAAACATCGCTGGAATAAATGGAAACATTATATTTAGGACAAATGTATTAGATTCCTGCCAACCAAGACGTGAGTATCTGAAAATTTTAGCCAGACAACTCATTACCCCACATATGCAAAAAAGAGCGGCCCAAAACTTGCCATTTCTGCTAACTTTGCAAATTAAAAAATATCTGAATCTTCCTTTGACACAGAAACGAGATGTTCCTGAGGAAAATCAAGCAGATGCAAGGCCAAAATGCTCCTATTGCCCAAGAAAAAAAATCGAAAAACAGCGTCAAAATGCGCCAAATGTTTCAGAGCAATTTGTAAAGAACATACAATCACCATTTTACAACGCGACGATGTTCCTGAATCTGAGTAATTTTTTTTTATTATTCTAGTTGCTGTTTCAGAATTATGCTTATTTATGTAGATGTACCAAACTTTATATTTTATGTTTTATTCCTTTTTGTATTTTGTTAAAAATATTGCCTGTTTTTAGCTTTGATAAATAAATCATTATATTTATGCCTTTTGTTTTTTTGACTTATAAAAAGTCAAAATAAGTCATATACATGACAAGTGAGCTTTACGCTCACCTGCGACTTATGGTGGTTCATTTAACCATGCGACCAACACAGGGTTAAATAGGTACACAAAATTATGCTTAAAATTTTATTTACCAATCGTTAACAACTCAAAATTGAAATACATACCTCGCTACATCTACTTTGTATCATTTAGTAAAGGACCTTTAAACTTTGGATATAATTTTAAAAGTGAACCTAATGTAATGAAATACTAAGAGTGGCTATTCGTTACAGTATTGGAGTACAGTCATTTTGTGCTTGATATCGGCTCAGTCTCTTAATTTGGGGAATTCCATCCGAAGTATCTTGCAACGGATAGTATATTTATGGAGTATACACACACCAACCTAAATGACCTATGGAGCAACGATTCTACAGCACCAGAGTTATTCAAAATGGTAATGCCCCTGAAACGTTTCTATTTGTTGCTTCGAGCACTACGTTTTGATAATATTCACACAAGAGCTGAACGCAAATTAATTGATAAGGCTCCAATAAGAAATATATTTGAGAAATTTATAGAAAGATGCCAAGCCTGCTACACGCCTGGTGAGAACTGTACTATTGACGAAATGCTGGAGGGTTTCCGTGGAAGGTGCAGCTTCCAGTAAGCTTTCGTGGAAAGATAGTATATTTATGGAGTATAAAAATAAATCCAAAATATATTTAAAGTTTGTATATTTGTTTGTACATTATAATCTTTGTATGCCCTGTATGGTACATTCAAGTAAAAATAATGAACCCTGAACATGTCACATGTGTATCACCGTGGCGGTGTCGTTTCCCCTTGTGATATAGAGATATCGCTGGATCTGTAACTAGATAGGATAATTTAATGGAGACGGTTTTCGGAATACATAACTTTTACGATTTCGATGTCAAATTAAGCCGTTTTTGGACTGGAGATTGCCACTTTCGTCAAGTTATACACCTCTCGCTTGTCAGCGATTCAGATATGTAAAGTAATCCAGGTCAAGTTCATATTTATCTCTTATTATGTTAGTATTAATAGTTGAAATAGGTACCATTTAAGGGGGAGAGTTAAAAGAGGATATAATACTGTTCTTTTTTCAAAACATTGTATTTTTATACATGTATTTTTCTACTTAAATACCTCAAAACAAGCACAATGTAACTTGATGTACTAAGATTCCCTTTTTATATATAAAATTTTTTATATATATAAAAACAGATATTTTTAAAATATTCCTAGACGAACACTAAGGAATTTCAAGAATGTGTCATGTTAGTTCTAAGAAATAAAGTATGCGGGTGTTGCTAATTTTTGAGAAAACAATAAATTTTTTAATTCGTTTATGATGTCATGACTAAACCGGATTCAAAAAGTTGTTTTTATACATAATATAGAAATATGTGACATTTTCATTTTATGGGTCTACAGTTCATTATAATGAAGATGTTTTATCTAGTCAATAAATCATCAAATTACAGCATAGGTTCAATACGCATCTTTAAATCAAGTTCAAATCAGGTACGGATCGAGGATTTACCTTTTTAAATGATAATATGCTTACATGTGGTTATTGGTATTATAAAATATTGTTGTCTTAATTGGGGCCCACTATTTGTTTATTTAGTACACATGTGCCAAAGTTTAGTTTTAGGGATATGTACCTTAGTTTATTTTCTACAACTAGTTGTGCAACACGTAAAACAATACCATAGACTGTAGAATTGTTGGTACAACAGTCCTGGTTTGACAATTTTATTGCAGTAGTATGGGATTTATTAGGTATGTGTATATAGTTACTGTTTTCTTCGTTTTTACCAGGTGAAATCGCGGACCTTGTCTGAGGCATCCATGAAGCGTCTTGAAGCATTTTAAATATGGTGATACAGACGCTTACTAACAATTTCTTGGATGGATAGAATAATTGATGATAAGGTCTTGCAAAGAATGACTACGGACAGCGAAAGAAGCATAGTTATAAAATGACGCAAATTGGAATATATTTGTCACTTAATGCATATTAAAAATCGGTACAGCCTGCTACAAAACATTCTGCAGGGTAAGGTACAAGATATCATGGCTGCGCAATCTCCAAAATTGATACAACTTAATGACTACAGAACTTTTTAGAGCACTTTTATTATTAGATTAATAGATAGATAGATCTTTATTTACATAAAAACCTAATATACATACAATATAAAGAAAGTACACTATAAATTTTTGATATACTGTTTAAGTAACATTTTGAAATTATTGGGACTAGTACATTTTTTACAGATGTAGGTAACTGATTAAATTTAAGGAAGTTTTTAAAAAATGATTATTCAGCTAGTGCTGATTCTTTCAGAATACTGAATATATTAGTTCAAGTAGGCCGTTATTATTATTTATTCTATAATGTATCTCCACATATGCCATGAACTGGTAATTTTATACAGGGTGTTTTACAAAGGTATCTCATAAATTAAATCACGCATTCCGGAGACAAAAATAAATTGATTGAATCCAACTTACCTTAGTACAAAAGTGTACACAATTAAAGTTACAGCCCTTTGAAGTTACAAAACAAAAATTGTTTTTTTGCATTATCTACTAAACTACTTGACATTTTGTAATAAAAATGGACACGTTAATTTCTTGTTCTAAAAGCATTTTACATAGGTACAAAAGAAAGGACTAAGAACAAAATTTAAGCGCACAGAAAAATTTTAAGGTGGGTATGCAGCCCTAAATCCCCCCAAACTTTTAAGTACGTTTAAATCAAATGAACTTTGTGGCATCATTAGTTTAACACATTATTTTTAAAAATTTTTTGCCTCTTATCACTTTTTTCAAAAAACAGTTTTTATTGAGTTACGGCCCTTTTCATTAACCTTTAAAAAATTACGTGCAACTAATTAAATGTCTTAAATGAATTAACAAGGACAAAAAATGTCTATAACCTCTATAAATATGATATTACAATAAATGTTCAAAATGACCCCCATTTTCTTCAATACACATTCGGTATCGTTTTAATAAGGAAAACCGAATGCGCTGAAAAATCATATTTTTCTGACGAAATTCATTTGTAGCTTCAATTATTTTAACCCTCAATTGTTGGTTCGTCCTCTATTGTTACAGAATACCCTTTCTCTTTCATAAATCCCCAAAAGCAAAAGTCCATGGGGTTAAGACCTGGACTTCTAGGTGGCCAAGAAATAGCTGCTTCACGACCCCTTTCAATCCACCGACCAGGATACTGCCTGCAAAGGTATTCCCGGACTTCATTACTGTAATGCGGTGGAGCGCCATCTTGTAGAAACCACATATTTTGCCTTATTGCAATATTCACTTCTTCCAAATACTCTTGTAAATCGTATGCCAAGAACTGCAAATAATTATCATCATTTAAATTGTTGGGAAGAAATACTGGACCTATTAGATTGTTATCCATAATTCCTGCCCAAACATTAACTTTGAAAGTCCTTTGGTAATAAGTCGTTTTTTTAGCGTGACGATTTTCGTCGGCCCAAATGTGCTCGTTATGATGGTTTGTTATTCCATTTCTACTGAAGGTAGCTTCGTCGGTAAACAAAATATTTCTAATCAAATTAACATTTCGAGTATTTTCCATTAACAACCAATCGCAAAATCCAATCCTTGTAGGATAATCTTCAACCAATAACTCTTGAACCGTTGTTAAGTGACAGAGTTTAAGCAGCTGATCCGTCAAACGCCTCCAAACCCTTACGTGAGGAATATTTAGTTGAGCAGCTATTACCCTTGTACTTGTTGCCGGAACTTCTTCAATCATTTCTAAAATGTCTGCATCAGTTGCATCCATTATTGGACGACCACTATTGCCAGCAACTTGCGGCTGGAATGTACCCGTTTCCCGTAAACGACGATCAATAGTCAGAAATAATCGTCTATCGGGTGTATTTCGATTGGGGTATTTTACTGCATAACGCCATGCGGCTGCTGCACTATTTCCTTGACATTCACCTACGATATTCCCCATAATTTATTGAAATCATAATTTAATCTGATACAACTTACCCAAAGTTAAATGCATATCTGCCATTTTCTGATATGTGTAGGCCATTATTATATCAAAATTTTTAATATTAATCTTATTCACACAATACATGATAGCTTCAAATTATTGACTATTATGGAAGGAACTGTTTGTAATTATTGTATCCGTAGAAACTAATTGTAATTTTATGGCCAACTAGAAAAAAACTAGTTTATCGAAAAAGTAATGAGGCAAAAAAGTTTTAAAAATAATGTGTTAAACAAATGATACCACAAAATTCATTTGATTTGAACGTACTCAAAAGTTTGGGCGGATTTAGGGCTGCACACCCCCTTAAAATTTTTCTGTCCGCTTATATTTTGTTGTTTCTTTTGTATGAAAAATGCTTTCAGAACAAGAAAGTAACGTGTCCATTTTTATTACAAAATGTCAAGTAGTTTAGGAGATAATTAAAAAAACAATTATTTTGTAATTTCAAAGGGCTGTAACTTTTTTTGTGTACACTTTTGTAATAAG